>NC_065525.1:43836243-43861392 GCF_006386435.1 Epinephelus moara | reverse complement strand
ACCTTAGGAGCTCTCTTAAGGCCTAAGATGCTTTGTGAATAACTTTTATCTTACCAAGGGAAAATTCTAAGAAAAATCTTAGAATTCGAGGAATTTTAGGATTTTTCTTAGAATGACGTCACTAAGAGCTACTTTTAGTCTTAAGATTCTTTGTGAATACGGGCCCTGGTTTCCAAAAAGACTGGAATGCTGCTCAAGTTCTGGTCAGCTTTTTTGCTAAATTAATTTAATGATATCGCTATCAGGTGTGTCTCAGCAATAACATGTGGACTCTGTAGCCTTACTAAATCCAAACTAAATATATTTTATTAGCATTAAGAGAACTCCTCACGACAACTGCTGTGAAATTAATAAATATATACCCTATTGTCAACTCTGTAAGATGTCGACTCCGGCAGATCTTACCTCTGATGTTCATCATGTATGCTGCGTAAGAAAAATTAAATCACTGGGATGGTGCTGGTTCACTAAACAGCACCAAGAGTCCTGAACAGAACAGGTTCAAGAACCAGAGCTAACTTGGTTGAACGCAGTATGATTGGCTGTTACTTGTCTTGCAGTTTGATCTGGTGAACACCATCGGAGAAGCTGCTGCTCTCGGCGCTGCTGGCGTTGTTTCCTGGGGAGACATGAACGTCACCGACACAGAGGTAAAATGTGACATCACTCCGGAGTTTCTTTTTATTCCTCTGTTTGTCTAACAACCACTAACTGACTAAATATCCCACAATCCTGTAGGACTCCTGCTTTGACGCTCGGCGCCACCTGGAGCGGGTCATGAACCCGTACATCATGAACGTCTCCACAGCAACACAACTCTGCAGTCAGGCGCTCTGCCAGGGCCATGGTCGCTGTGTGAGGAAGCAGTGGGACGATGACGTCTTCCTCCACCTTGACCCGCGGCGTTACAGCATTGAGCAGCAACGCCGCGGCGGCCCTCTGACTGTGAGTGGCGGCCTGTCACAGGATGATGTCAACTGGTTTGACCGAAACTTCGACTGCATGTGCTACAGCGAGAAGCCATGTCGATCGGTCCTGACGTTAAACGTCATTAACGAGGCCTTCCTCACCACGAGGAATCAAGGTACTGAGAAGCCCCGCCCCCTGCTGCTGGTGATGATACTGCTCTGTCTGAAGTATATGGTGATGCAGATGTAGTTATTAACACAAACGTGACACCTGTGATACAGGACATGTGGTTACAGGCAGGTAAAGGACAATTCCACTGTTATTTTGTTTATCATCATATATATTATATTCTGACTGTTTGTACCTGTGTTTCCATTAAAGGTGTTTTTCCTTCAGTTTAACCAAATCTCTCATTCACACAACTTTCTTTTGGAATATGCTCCTTCAATAACACTCTTCAAAAATCACTAAAATTGCAGGAACTTATCGCCATTAATGATTTTAAAACTCAGCTTACAGGCTTTATAATGGCAAATTGTGGAGTGTGTAAATGTTTTACTGCATAATATTTTATCATCCTCACGTAAGTGTTCTTTTAGTGTGTATAGTGGTGCACTGTTTTTGTTTAACATGAACTTTTCCTCCTCAGGATCCCCTGTCACCACCTTCTCTGCCCCCATCCAGCCCTCTCCTCTTTCTTCTTTATATGTGTCTTATTATGTTTTGTGCTTTAATGCTGCCATTTTGGCCAGGCCTTGCTCGTAAAAGAGATCATTTGATCTCAAGCAAATCTGCCTGGTAAAATAAAGGTTAAATAAAAATAAATAACAATACTAAAACACTATTATATTAATTATTATAATTATTAAGGTCTTAAGACAAGGTTTAGACATGCCTTCAACATTAGAACAAACACATTTGCCATTTTTATTAAGCACATTTGCAATTAATTAAACTACATGCAGCTTTTTTGACAAAATGATCTCAACTCAAGGACCTCTTACTAGCTTCTTACTGAGCTTTCAACATTTCAGTCCAGACATTCATCATCTGCAGAGGATGAATCCTCATGACTCTGCTGCTCTGACTCTTCGTCTAGCACTTACTAATAACATTCTCATCAACCTGCACCTTGAGTTTAGTGTTGATTAGCAAATGTTAGCATGCTAACATGCTATGCTAAAGGCCTTTTTACACAGAGATTGCGCTAAAGTCCCTTCTTTATGCCACCTTTGCATTTTTACACAGAACCAAACAACGACAGCATCATGCCGCTCAGGTGTGTGATTTTAGGGGCCTACACATGCTGTGTCTTTAACCACCTAGAAAACTCAAGGTCAGGTGCTGGGTGCTGCTCTTCTGCCTTTTCTGTGCCAACTTTCAAGTGCACAGTGGCAGGTTGCATCTGAGGTTGCTAAGCAACTTCAACAAGCACCATATCATAGCATGTCTACCTGAAATCCTGAGCGCAGAGCTGATCTTCTTCCAGGAGTTGTGTAGGCCTACCGTCTGTGGGACAGATGTAAAGCTCTGGGTACCCCTGCACTAACATGATCAACTTCTACATATTTATCACAGACAGTATGTATGGATGAAGGGAGAGAACTCTGTCAGCTGTGATTGGTTGGTCCTTCTCTCATGACATGCAGTGCGTGCTGCTGCATTACAAAAGCTGATCTTAGTGATCTCAGGGTAAGCGCTCGGAAACGCATGCGCGCTGCAACAGCTGGCGTTTGAGCTCGCCTGCCGCGTGTCTACACTGAAAAGAATTAATTTGAGGGCGCAAAATGTGAGGCATGTGTACGGCCCCTTAGCCAGCATGCCGGCATCACAGAGTCAAAAGAGGCGTGACATATGACACAATGGCGCCGGCCTCAAGTGTGACATAAATCATACTTGTCCGCAGCGCTTTATAAACAGTAACAATAGCAAAACATGGCAATAACATACATTTACTGTCCGTTATATGGCTGCTAACCTCATCCTCTGCTTGGAGGGTAAGGAGCTCCTGGAACTTCTTGTTTTCCCAAGTTGCAGACATTTTTTTGCTGCTGATCTTCCTCTTTAAGCGAGCTGCTAACTGCTAAAGGCTGCACATAACACGTCATCAAAACAGCACCCCATCCTGCAGGCTGTCCTGTTTATACAGACTCTGTTTCGGCGCCGTTACTACCCTCCGTGGTGGCTTTAAGGCATGGCCACTCTGTCACCCCATTCCGAGATGGTACCTTATTTAGAGCATGGTGAGGCGGTATAACGGTGTGATATTCCCGCCTTGAACAGGCAGTGTAAAAGGGGCTTAAGATGGTGAACATGGTAAACATCATACCTGCTAAACATCAGCATGTTAGCATTCTTACTGTGAGCTTGTTCAAATCAGAGCCATGTGAGGGAGTGACACACACACACACACACACACACACACACACACACACACACACACACACACACACACACACGCTCAGGTCAGAAATCATGCTCAGAGACATAATCATCCTCTTCAGCCAGTCCCTGACCGCCTTCAGCTCGGGGGTCCAATTCCTTGGAGACGGCTGGTTTGTTTCCTGTGGGTGGAGTTGAGAAGCATGGGCGGAGTTGAGAAGCATGGGTGGAGTTGAGAAGCATGGGTGGAGTTAGGGATTTAATGGTTATTTGGTTTGGTTTAAATTGTGACAGGAAACCTTCTGCTTTTCTCTGAATCTTATCTTGAAGGGAAGAAATGATTCTCACTATATTAAATACAGTGTGCACTGAGGAAAATAATAAAAAGCCTGACTTTGTGGGGAAAAAACAAAAACTATCCACAAACTTGAAAAGCTCAAATATTCATTTGCATTGTACAGCAGAATTATTCCAATGATGCCAACTCTTCTTTTATTGGCTATGAGGGTTGTTGGATTTTATTTTCAGCTGATCTCTTGTTAATTAGTGGAGGACCAGAGGGGTTCAATTCCTCTACACCAGATATTTGGTCAGGAGGAGGCACGCTGAGCGAAGACAGTGTGTTAATGTTTAACTGAATGCACCCTTTCTGTGTGTGTGTGTTTTTACCTGTCCTCTTGCCACAGCAGACAGACACCATCAGAACAGTCTGATCACAGACAGAGAAGGAGGAGGAGGAGGAGGAGGAGAAGGAGGAGGAGGAGGAGGAGGAGGAGAAGGAGGAGGAGAATCTGGAGAGGAAACGAGCAGCTTTTACTGGAATCCAGTGTTTTGTTTTTCAAACACAAAGAGGGAGCTTGGCATTAAACAGACTGTGACTTTAGAAGATATCTGTTGGGTTTGGCTAAACTCATCCTGCTGAAGCTTCATCAGCCACACTTCTGAATACATTTTTGCACAGAACAACGACTGTGAATTTTGTCTCTCATCTCTCACATTGCGAGCTCATTAGGATCCAGTAATGAAGTGGCTCCAGACTGCTCCTTAGTCATTAGTTCGAGGTCCACACAGTTAAATACATTCCACATCATACATTACTTGTGTTTGGCCGTGTCTTCGAGCATGTCACTCACACAACAGCAGGAAATTGCACTCCAAAATAAAAGCTCTGTGCTGGAATTTACTTTACTTAAAAATAAAGTGTGTTTGGTTTTTTTGGAGGGGTTTTTTCCCACAAGTTTAACATGTTTGTGAGTCACTTGCGGTCCATTCAGAATGGGCCAGCAACCCACCTTTGGACCACGACCCACCAGTTGGGAACCACTGCAATAATGCGTAATTTGCACAGGAGGAATGATCACAGGAATAAAATCTGTTTCAGCGTTTATATGGGCACCTGATTATTGAATTCACAGTTTAGTTGTTTGGTAGTTCATTAATTAGATAGTACTTTATTAATCCCTGGGGAGAGAATAAACAGCTCGGTGTTGTGGAGCAACTGGAGAGGCTGCCGTCTCCTACAGCGCCATCTTGGATCTTAAATTAAACCAAGTGAGCATCTGTTACCACATCTTAATGACGTGCAAACATGCATGTAAGTTTGTACAAGAAAAATGTTGGCAAAACAACTTTAGACACTTAAACTACGATGCCTTCTAATCCAGTAAGTTAGTTCATATCTTCAAGCACAACTGTTACATGTGTGAGTGTTCTGACCTGTGACACTCAGCCATCTCCTCGCTGACCATGAGAACACACCACTGGAACACCGGTAGAAGCCTTCATCAGACTGCTGCACATCACTGATGGTAAACTCTCCTGCATCTCCGTATCCAATGTAGCTGTCATTCTTGTGGAAATATGCTGTTTGTGTGGAACCATCTCTGGTTCTACAGCGCAGAGTGACATCACTTCCTATAAACACAGGAAGTTTGGGCAACTCCAGCATCACAGAATAATCTGGAAGAGAAAAGAGACCAGAGTATGTACCTGAGATATCCTCCTGAGACCCGGACTTTTGTTTGGTATGCATCTTTCAGTTTTTCCTAGCTATTTGAGTAGTAAGACCTGATAAGTAAAAAAACCTAAAGATTATCACTGATGACAAATAAATAAATCCCAATATCTTTGTACAAGACAAGCCATGATTGAGGACGTGATAATTAACGTCCCTCAATGAGCGGATGAAAATTTCCCAGTTGTCTGCAAACGAGTACTTTCTAATTAACAGCGTCTTGTTACTGTTGCTAAAATTGGTCGAATATGTTGCCACATCAAACTAGAAATGTTATTAATCATAAATAAACATGTTTCAACCACAGAATTTGATCAGGTTTTGTACCTTGTCCAATTTTGTGTCTGGATCAGCTGCAGACTGACCCGACAGAGATGGCTGCCATCTTGTTTTGACATGGATTAGTGTATTGTGGTTTTACTACCACTATATGGCACAAAAAAGTGTCCACGGACGAGGACAAAAGGGTCTAAGTTAAGCAGAATAACGTATAAGTTCCAGTAAACCCAAAATGTAATGTCCTCATACGAGGACACAAGGTCTCAGGAGGATATAAGGCAGGCAAACACAGGATTTAAACATTCAGCTGTCACCAGGTCCCACACTGAAACTCTGAACACACACCAACCCGATCCCCAAACACCAAAGACGTTAATATTAAATAGCCACAAACAAACAATAACAGTGTGAGCTGTTTGACTTTAAAACTGCCATCTTCCTGCAGTTTCAGTGGAAAACCTTCGACCATCCATTGTAGTAATTCTGCAGCCTGAGCTGAAGATTTTTCACCTGTTACTTTTATGATTTCTGCAGTTTGAGGCACAAAAACAACTCCTGAAATTAATCGTAACCTCTTGGGTTGTTCTATCCGTCACAAACATCTCACTGAGCACGTTAGTCAGAGGCCCATTTAGACACAGTCAGTTCATTATACCTTAGTTCGTTCTCAAGAAGTCATTAGAAGATCGTCAAGCAGACCAAAAAGAGTAAGTTCAGCTCCACTCAGAGAGAGTCCATCAGAACAACACAAACACTGGACAGACACCTGGCAGGACGGAGCAGGTTAGTTTCTCACCAGTTACACTGATGTTGACCTGGACGCTCCTCTGTCCAGCTCTGGATTCACACCAGTAAACTCCACTGTCTGATAAGTAGAGTTGTGGAACAATGCAGGAGGAACCAACGATCCTCCCAAAGTCTTCTTGACCTCCACCACATGTCTGTGTCTGTCCTCCCGCTGTCCTCTTCACCGTCCATCCGTCAACTGTCTGTCCATCTTCAACACAAGTCAGACAGACGGACTCTCGTCTAAAGTACAGCTGTCGGTTGGGACGGGCATCCAGAGAGACTGCAGGACAAAACAACAGACAGAGATAGTTTTTGAGGTCTTTTTTTTAGATGTGTGTGACCTAGGGCCGCTTCATAAGCAGCAAGTATATTACGGCCCTAATAGCCACAGACGTGCGTAATGGTCGCGCGTAATGACAGATGTCCAGCTCCACAATGAGAAAGCTATGTAAAACAGGATCAGACGCACGTGAGGATTAATAAATCCATAAACCATGTAGTGTAACACCTGGGCGTAACGGGACCCTCGCATAACTTTATCAAGCAGCAGTCAGTCAGGGGTTCAGAGAGCGCGCTAAGGGCCGTAATATACTTGCTGCTTGATCAAACGTACGCGTACACAACGCGCAGCACTATGCAGCCAAAATGCACAATACTAAATAGAAAAATAAAATAAAATAAATCGTGAAGAATCTCATGAGAAGAAGAAGAAGGGTCTGGTCTGATCATCCGGTCGGGTCACTGTGTGCATTCGCACCAGCGCCTCTAGCGGTTATACGAATATTGCATCCCGAGCACGCGTTGCAGTACCTCACGTTGAGATGTGCGTTCAACGCGTCAAACTAACGCAGATCACGCTTGGCAGCCATGATGCGGTCGCGTTTGCGTTGTTTGCAGCAAGTATATTAGGGCGCATAGTCGACGCACGCAACGCAAGCAAGCAACACGAGCAACGCACTTCCTTTCATAGTCAACACATTGAACGCAACACTTGAAATGCAATACATCGCTCACACAAAAGGGGGTAGCAGAGTCACCGGTACATTCTGGCTAGCTAGTACTGCTGTAGCTAGCTAGTACTGCTATTTTATTAGAGTGCAGGGCACTAGAACTGTCATATAAATGGGGGTGTGCCCGTATGAGTTCGCAAATTTTTCCTCCTCGCCCGCCATATTTCATAACTGCTTCTTCTGTGAATAACAAAAAGTGGTTAATTTCAAGTACGTCACTTGCATTATCACCCCCGCTGGCAACACATGGTATTACACGCATTGCTGCGTTGTGTATCAAAAAAATGGACAACACATTTTGAGAGGCAAGCATGCATCATGCCGGCCAATGCGGCTCAATGCGTCCCAATGCGTTTGCGTCTGCGTGCCTTTGCGCCGACTATGAAACGTCCCTTAATGTCCTCCATCTTGTGTCAGTGTCAAATATAAATTCAGACAGAGACACAGTTGAAAGTAGAACATGAGATCAGACACACAGAGGAGCCTCATCAGCTCACCTGCAGAAACAGTTGGTCCAAACAGCAGCACAGCCAGGCCTGCAACAGGGAGACAGGGTTAATAAAGGTCAGAGGTCAGCAGGGTCGCAGCAAGTCAAAAGTTGTCAAATGTCGGGGGCGCCCACCAGCTGATCTGGTAGCAGGCACTCCATGTACAAAGGTGCAGCAGCTGCGGGTTCAATTTCAGCCCACAGCCCTTTGATGATAATAATAAGCCCCAAAAATGTTCTTTTAAAAAAGTCAGTGTCAGAAATTTAACTGAGAAAAGGAAACATGATGAAACCACTTGGAAAAAAAGAGAAATACAAAAATAGTGTGGACTTCCTGCTGCCTTCACAGACACGCAGGAGAAAACACATTAAAGTGATTCTGTTATTTCTTCTGACAACCTACGCTGAGAATAAATAAACAACAAGATGCTCCAGATTAAATGTTCAGATGTTTGAAAATCACTCTGCTGTTAGACTGAGAACAACACATCAGATCTGGTTTCATGACACTCTGTAATCAAAAGTTCTGCCTAGTTACTTTTTCTTTATTAATTCAGACTGTTGGTTGCAACGTGGTAGTCAGTGACACTGACTAGTTGCTGTTCACTCTCATTAGTTAATCACAGAAACTGATGTATGACTCACCGAGGATCAGAGAGACGGACGAAGCCTTCATGTTGTCTTAAGGTTGAGTCTGTCTTTGTGCCTCTGAACATTTCTATCTCACTCAACGATAGCATCACTGCCTCAAACCACAACTTCTGCTTTCTTGAACTGGATACATAAAAAAATCGAGACCACGCCACATTTTTACCACAGTGTTGCTAAAAATGTGAAGCAGGCCTTTTCTATTGGTCGCCCGCGAGCCACATCCGACCCAGAAGCAACCTCAGAGTGGCTGAGCTGGGGATGGATACATAAGACCCAGAATTAATCAATAATTAATTAATAATCTCCGATGTTATCGGCTCTTTTAGCCTTACCTTTTAAAGTACAGATTTCATTTATTATCATGCTGCAGACTCCTGTCAAATTGTTAAACTCAAACTAAAACAAAACGTGTTTGTATGTAGTTTAACTGTTAAGTTTAGTTTGCCACACGTCTTAAAACTTACCAGCGGTACCTGCAGACAGTGAATCACATCAGCAGAAGAGGAGGGACAGAGGACAGAGGACAGAGGACAGGACTGACACTGACTGATGTCTGTGTCCTTCACTCTTTAATAACGTCACTCAGTATTGTGACATCAGAAATAATATTTATTTCATTGACATGTTAGATTTGTTTCCATTGAGATATTATTGAGTTCATATGGTGACCTTGCTGCTGTAAATATGACTGTTGCTGCCACAGACTATATAAATCTACGTCCTGTGTATGTCCTCAAACATCAGGTGAGGTGTGTGTGAGACAGAGAGAGGGAGTGAGATACAGGTACAGGAAGACAGAGTGTGTTATCAGTTACTATTAATACCACTTGTTGTGCTTCTGTGCATTGACGGCTCTTTTTTATTCTGCTTCTGCATTTTGTGATGAGCCTGGGTCAGACACATGACTAAAATATGATTCTATATTTTAAATGTGAAACAATAAACACTGCTATTTTTAATTACATTAATTTGCATTTGTTTAAAATTTGTCATTACTAAACCTAAAATAAAAGTTTTCAATACGTTGCCTGCAGCTGAAAGCGTCTGGCCCATCGACATTTCCTGGTTTTAAAATGCGGCCTAATTGATTTTATAATCAAACAGCCCTGGCCTAATTTAAACCTTATTTTTTATTAAAAGTTTTCTCACACCCCTTAAAATCTAGAGGGATCCTGGGCTCTAATCAGTGGTCCCCAGCTGGTCCAGCCACGGGCTGCAGATTGCTCCTGAGTCACAGTTTAATACAACACTTTCTCACACAAAAAAAGCTTGTGCAGGAAATTCACTATACTTCAAAAATAAAGTGTTTTTTACAAACTTGACACGTCATGAGTCACTTGTGGTCCATTCATTGGTTGGGAACCTGTGCTCTACATGACAGCATGAAAATGTAACATATCTGCAGAGCAGAAACAACGCCAACATTCACTCTGGTGACTGGGTGACCTGGCTGCTGAAGCTGCAGCAGTGATGGTGTTTTCTGCAGGTCTGATGAATCTGAGTGAAACTACTGCAACTCAATCCTCTGTCACACTCATCCTACTACAGAAAACATTTTATAACAGAAATAATTGAGACTTTTGTAAAGCAAATGTAAGAATTTTAAATACCTCCTAATCATTTTTTTCTTCCCAGAGGATTCATTTCCTTTAAGACTTCTGAAGAGCTGCAGAAACTTTGGGAAAAGAGTTCAAATCAGTTCTGCAGCAGCAGAAAGAGTCTGAGCTGCACTGCAGGTTATTGTCCTGCAGGGGGAGGCAGAGCTCCGCCAGTCCCTCCACTCTACAGTGTCACTGGTTTCATGAAGATGTGTTCACTGAACTACAGATCTTAAACACACAGAAGACAGGAAGAACCAAAATACTCATGCAAATGATGCAGTAGAGAGAATTAAAAAAAACAAAAAACGCAACATCCTGAAATACCTAAATACAGACTGCTCCTCCGTCTTGAGACTGGCCCAGACCAAACCCGCTCAGCTGACTCATTAAAATAATGAGAAGTGAACTGGATGCTTCCTGTTTTATATTGTGTGAGTCTTTTTTAACTGCTTTTAAAGAAAAAGTCAAACAGCAGATTTGGGGGCTGCTTCCTCTCTGTTTTTAAATTCAGGTCATTTGTGATTAAAAAACAACTGATGCAACATTGAAGAGGCTCTGTGTGACAGCATGAGCTTAAATACCAAAAAATGTAAATATAATACGGTGCTGTGTTCATGTGGGCTGCTGCTGTGTCACTCTGTGTGTCACTGATGACCGTACCGACTGTGTGTGTGTGTGTGTGTGTCTGTGTGTGTGTCTGTGTGTGTGTGTGTGTGTGTGTGTGTGTGTGTGTGTCCTCCAGGCAGCAGGATTCTCTTCTGTTTTCAGTTCTGCTGTCAGAAACATTTTCCTCCTCTGGCGGCTGGCTGTGATCGTCGAGCCTCTGCTGCTGCTTCTGATTTCACAAACAATAAAGATCTGAGAGACACACACAACTCCTGCACACTGAGCTGTGCACCCACACTGTGGATACGATTATTCTAATTTCTTCACAGCTCAGTTTCTCAAAGAACTGTCAAATGTGTCGTCGCCCTGAAACAGGGACTGATGTGGTAAACATATTTGGAGATGCTGCTTACTCACTAGGACCAGTGTTGGGCTTGTTACTCTAAAAATGTAATATATTACTCATTACTCTTCCAACCTCCCTCTGTCCCCATTTCACACTGTACGATTCCCATCAAATAAAGGCAAAAGGCCCAAAAAAATATCTTTTAAAAAAGTAATGTGACTTATTACTCCCTGCCGACAGTGATTCATTACACTACATGTTATGTTACTTTACAGTTTCAGTTACACCTCCAAAGCTCTGCCTGAAAGACAGCGAGTCGCTCATGGAGCAACATTTCATCCACCACATATCCAGCGACAAGCTTATCACTTCATTGCAGCTGCAGCTGTTGACAAGTAAAATACACTTTTGTTGTTTCACCAGCAGCTCCATAGCCGACCTCTGCAGCCGAGAAGACCTCACCTTTGGTGGGGTGTATTTCCTGGAACTTAACATTGTTGTGCTGTTGGTTGTAGAAGGTGTTTCAGACCGGAGGTTTGAGGAGTTTTAGTCTGACTACCTGCAGCAACAGTTTTCTTCTCATCTTTCCACCCGACAGAATCAAAGTAATGAGAATATTTCCGGCCTCTACGGTAAACGTTTCCATCTTCAAAATTAGCTTGTTGCTGTGTGACGTGCCTGCGCAGTGCGACAATTAAGAAAATGAATCCACTGATGTATTTCAAGTCAGTAGTGATGTGATAACAAAAGTAACGTAAAGAGTTGTTTGGTTTTGGGGAAACTGTGATATTATTACTGAAATTCTATTAGCAGTTAGTTACACTGCTCGTTACTGGCATCGCTGGGTGCCGTTAAACAATAACGGCAATCGAAATGCCGGCTTTTTTCATTGGTGACTGAAGCTGGAAGTCACTGACCAAGAGCTGGTTCTTGACATCATCTGAGTGAAACCGTGTTTCTGTCCTGAGTCCTGACAGCTGGGCTACTGTAATGTATACAGTTTGCTGTTTGCAGCTAGTGTGGTTGATTAACACGCATCTTTAGCATCCGATGCATCTTTTTGTGTTATTTTATATCCACTCGTGACACTACTGATAACAACCATTTAATGGGATGATAACATTCAAAATGGATGACTGAACGATGTCATTGTACACTACATTACAGAGAAAAAAAGAACTTTAAAGGCGATTTGAGTTTAGTCAGTTTCTGTCAAAGACCTGCCAAACTCTTAAAGGAATACTTTTGAAAATATTGTTACTTGCTTTCTTGCAGAGCGATGAGAGGACTGATATCACTCTCGTCTGTACGGTAAATATACAGTCAACACCTGGTTAGCTTAGCTTAGCTTAGCATAAAGACTGGAGACACGGGGACACAGCTAACCTGGATCTGTCACAAGGTTAAAAACAAATGTGCAGTAAATACAGTGTGCACTGTGACATAAAACACATTCTGTAGTGTGTGTGGAATGTGCAGAGCTCAGTTCTGAAGCACACTCATTGTTCGGTCGTATGAATGACTGGATTCCAGAGCACAGTGAGATTTTATGTCACAACACATGTTTGCCTTCATTTCCCCTCCTCTCATCCATATTCAGGACCCGTCAGCATCAGCTGGTCTTTCAGAAGAATCCAGTATGGGAGTGACGGAGCGGCTCTGATGAACAGCCGGCCTGTTGTCTGCTGTATGAATATTTCATGTCAGGGATCTCTTCCTGGTTTCTGCTGTGATCTGCGGGTTTTGACAGAACGTCCAGTCGGTGTGGTGCAGCCAGCTGAGCTCGTTTTGACCGCCCCCAAAGTTTGTGAGTTTGCACCTGCATCTTGCACAGAACTTCAAGTCTTTGACGGTCAGAGAGGGGCATGAACCTCATGACTGAGGTCAGTAACCACTGGAGCTCTGGTGGCAGATGACCCCACACTGTTTTACGCAGTTTGCACTGTGAAGGCCAGAAATGAGATGAAAATCAAACTTGACTATCTCGAGGAAATAAGTTGGAACTGGGTTTCTGTGTGTGAACCTGCAGAAGGATCATTACAGCTGAGATATATGCCTATTGTATGTATTTTTCAATGTTTTCTCACACCCCTTAAAATTAAAAAGGCCTCACAACCCCCTGAAGCTTTGGCAACCCCTAGTGGGGGTCGAGACTCCCAGGTTGGGAACCAGTGCTCTTAAGGATAAGAGATTACAGATACTGGATGGATGGAGCGACTCTATTCAGGAGAGGAGGAACTTAATTGTGTGTAAAGCGGCATTAGAGTGAAGGTCAGAGACCAAAAACACTAGATATCCATCCATCAGCTGTCCAGATACTCTGCTAAGCCAAAGTGTTGTTCACAGGCTGATGGTGGGAAACAGGAGAGGTCGGGGGGGTCACATCACAGAGGGACCGGGCAGCATCACCATCCTGATTCCAAACACAGAACAGCTGATTGCTCACTGAACCACAGCCTCTTCCTGGTGGAGCCGTCGCCCTCCGTGCTGTGGCAGCCTGGTCCGGCCCGGCCCAGCTTGGCTCGGCTCGGTCGTCCCCCTGCCTGTATAATCTGCTCTGTCAGATGGAAGCCGTTGTCCGGGGAGGGGGGAATAAGAGCTTTATTGTCCCGATTCTTCTCCTTTGTTGGGGATTGCAGCAACATTTCTAGGTCACCGGCTGTGACTGAACGCCCCGCTGCCCAAACTGATGCTTCACTGAGGGAATTCACCCCCTCCCTGCCTGTACCCATATTTCACCCAGCGCTGTCAGGGGAAACACAATTAGAAATATGCTCCCAGCAACAACAGCCGGGCTGCGATCTGCCAAACGATCTCAGCTTCTGTTTCCTGCCAGAGCAGATACATTATGGACGCTGACTCAAACAGTTTGATATAAAGGCTCTTTCATGGCGATAATTGGGTGGACGGGCTCTCAGATCTTTTCTCCATTCACATCTATCCTCATAATTATCTTTAACCTTTCACCCTGATCTCTCTCTGAGGGGTTAAGCACACATTAATGTTCTCGCCGTGGTTAATCTCTGATGATGGGGTTTGTTTCAGGAAAAGATTTACATTAGAGTCTGTGTACATGTTTCTGCAATATGAATATTAATATTTATAATTCAATGTTTTTCATAAAGCTGAAGTTTACCTACCAGCAACACAGGCCACATCTGGTTTCTTTTATTTGTACAAAAACTTGTGTAGAAATTAAAATGTTCTGTTTATCTATGAGTTTTGTTTTGCTCAGAGTAATTTTTCTTTTTTGCAGTGATAAGTTGCCAGGGAACTAGCGGTGACTCAATAGTGCAGCACATAACCCTCCATAAAACGGCAAATTAACATTTTTATATGTTGTCTTTTTGCACAGATCAGTGTTAATTTCATTGGAGAAAACAATGACGAAGTTTTTTGTCAACGACTTTTTTCCATGATGAAAACGAGACGATGACGAACTAAGAATATATTTTGACAATAAACACTAAGACGAAATTTATGTTTCATTTACGTTGACGGGACGAGATGTAATGAAACCAGCAGAAACACACGGATCAGCATCAGCTGTTGGTGCGAGTTGTGAGCTGTAATTCAGCAGTAGATAATCAGCTGTGTGACTGACTGTGGCTGCTGGAGCTGTTTGTGGAGTTTGTCAGTTGCGGTGGTGGCTGTTAGCAGTTAGCTCCGCATGTTAGTCGCCGAACGGTAGCAGAGCAAGCAGCCACCTGCCGCCAGCCCTCACAGCTGTCAATCCCCACAGGACTGCACCCCGATCTGGACTCGACAAGCTTTATAACTCACCCATTTTATGGAGAGTTGGTTGAAGTGTTGTGTGACCGTCTGTTGTTTTGATCTATGTAAGGAGATGAGGCAGTAACAAAATCTGAACACAAGTGGTCAGCGGGAGAGGCATGATACACACAGATGTGAACGGCATTGTGTCTTGGCTGTCTGCTTAGTGATCAAACGGATATTATTAGCAGGTCTAAACAGGGCCTGTGATAAACATAGAGGAGCAGTTTAGTGCAGGCCTACTCACAGCTTTACATCTGTCCCATGGACAAAATTTTAAGCCTCCGACAGACTGTGAGGTTTCAGCTGTCTTATAAGTTTAGTGCAGCTACACTGTGTGACATGGATCTAATAAACTTGGGTACGACATCAAGTTTGATGTCTGCAGACCGTGTGATGACGGCGCCTACTGAATCACAGGCTACGACATACGATGCGATATCTTCCCATGCTGAGTGCACAAGGATGCTGCAGGGTTATAACTTCTCCAACTGTGAAGCTCAACATAGAGACTCACATTATTAAATAACCTAAAGTTTTGTGGGCACTATATACTGCAGTGTGTGTGTGTGTGTGTGTGTGTGTGTGTGTGTGTGTGTTTGCTAGCTGCTAGGTTGCTAACCACGTTTTCCAGGCAATATTAAGATGTGCTACATGTTTTGGCCTTTAATGAAGCTCAGTTCAATCAGGAAGACTTTCTTTATGCCATATCCTTTTACAGTTCTCTCTCTATCCCACCACTTCCACCAACCAGCTGACTAAAGGCATTCCCTCTCATAGATAGCCAATCAAACTTTGCCACAATCTCCTTCAGCCACTCATGTCACTGCTGCCAAACTTTAAATCTGTTCTCCTCTCTGCTCCCGTCAGCTGTCATTTGAGGCAGAATCGTCACGCCCTCCTCCACCCCGTTCACCTCCAGTCACCTTATCCACAGTCCAGGACGAGCTCATCAAAAGCCCACTCCTCTTCACATCCAGATCTTCAGCTTCTTCTTCATCTCATCTCATCTCATCACCATCATCAGCGTCTAGACTCCACAGAGGGTTCCCTAATCTTCTAAATCTTTACCGCCATCCTGGAATATATGACATCACGATATATGACATCACATTTCTCATACTTCTGAGCACATGTAAATAAATATTCTGCCTCTCAGAACGAGTGTGTCCTGATTGAAGTCTTGTTACTTTCATATCTCCTGCAACCACTTTCTGTTTTCAGTCCCTGAGCGCGTTTACATGCACACTAATAAACCGATCATTATCTGATTTCTGGAGTTACCTGATTATTCAAGTGGTCATGTAAACAGCATAATCCGATAGGCTTTATCAGATAAAAGCCATTATCTGATTACGAGAAATCAGATAAACACATCTAGCTTTTTCCCCAATAGTCAGATTATTCGGTGCATGTATACCCTTTAATCTGGTTTCTTTCGGGTTTTGCTATTTTATACTCCCACTCCACTACATTTTAGAGGGAAATATTGTACTTTCTACTCCACTACGTTAATCTGACAGCTTTTGTTTCCTTTCAGATAAAGATTTTACATAAAATAATATATTTTTATATTCTCAGTGTTTAAATTGTCACTTTTATTTTATCTTACTTATATGTTATGCACTTTGTGTGACAAGTTTATATACAATACACTTGTATATTGCACTTTGCAGTACTTTTACTCCGAATCTACCCAAAGTATGTAAAATTGGCTCCACATTGATAAACTACACATTAGAATGCTCTCACATGTATTTGTTAATGATAAAAACAAACAGTACTGTAAGAATATAAGCTGTCAGCATGATGAGTGCTTTATTTTGCAAATATATGACTTGCGTACTTTTCGAGGTTTTTCAAGGATATGAGTACCTACTGTAACAGGAAGTTTGAGTTTTATGTCATGTACTTGAGGAGAAATCCAACTGAAGGACTGAATCATGTAAACCAGGTTTTTCTGATTATCAGATTATTGAAGTGCATGTAAACGCGTCAAATCGGATTATTACCATTACCTGATTATTCCCAGTTATCTGATTATTGTGTGCATGTAAACGTGCTCACTGTTGATGATTTTCAGTTCATATCACATCAAATTTAAAGTCAATAAATAATAAGAACTCTGCAGCATGAATTCAAACCATGCAACAATGTGTCACATTAGGTTTAATGCCACTTAGCAGTAGGCTATGAATTCAACCATCTCTTCTGTGGTTTGCTTCTTGTTTATGATTCACATTCACTTGCAATGATTTTCCAAACTGTTTCTGCTGACAAGTCAAAATATTTCTGCCGCTTTGTAACCAGTGAACACACTGGAGTAAACAGTCTCATCTCAGTTTGAACAGAAGTCCTGAAACAACACGCCTCCTGTTGTGTCGCGACTTTCAGAAACAGCCCGAAGCTTCTCTTCTTTGTCTGTTTGGGATGTGAGACTCAGCGGCAGACTGTGTGAGGAGGCGACACTTCAGTCTGCAGAGTTTCACTTTGTGATGTGAAGAAACAGACTGGATGTGAGGAGTTTGTTGGAGGGAGCTGCAGCAGATGTCTGGAGGGAATCTTTAGAGTGAATCAGATCACTGCAGCTCTCTGACAGCAGCCACAGTCGGCCTCCATTAAGACTCTTCACCCTGAGGGTAGGAACGGCTGCTGCAGAGTCAGAGCCAGTTAGCAGCAGAAACGCTGTCACACTGCAGAGTGGAGAGAAGAAGAAAAAGTGGGTCTGCACTCGAGATTTCTTCTATAGTGCGGAAGCTGGAGAGAGGGATGGTGATGGTGGTGGTGGTGGTGGTGGTGTATAACACTTGGATCTACAGGGTGCTCTCTTCACAACTGCTCATCAGACTCTCATAACATGTGCTGAAGATGATTCCTTAAAATGCTTTAAGGAGTCTTGATGTGTTACAAACAGCCAGTGAACTGACTGAACAGACTTTCAGATCCTCCACTGTGATGACTGGACTCCTGATCAGGCACTGTATCAGGCTTTCAGGGGGAATTTTGACCCCTTTGACACAAAAGGCCAGTGAACGTTAGTGAATCCTGTCCATGGTTCAGTTGAGGCATCAAAAAGACTTTGGCTAAGATTAGCTGAACATCTTGTTTTCATATAAAGGTTGAAAGTCAGACTTTGTGTTAAACCAAGACGATGATCTTTGATAGTACTGCGGTCAATATGAGCGAACGTGGTTTTGCAAGATTGGATATTTTGGTGGAAACAAATGAAATATGTTGTCAGTGAACATTTTAGAGTATCAATGTTTCTGTTGCAAACTAGAAATGTTAATTAACAACTTTAATCCTCATTTTGTTAACAGGAACCGTCACCATCAAAGGAGATTGGCTTTCCTTCGAAATTTTGTATATTAACATAATTTTTCGGATATTGGGTTGCTTGCTATCAGTAAAGGTGCTGAGTGTGTTCTTTTTTTAAGTTATTTTAGCCAAATGATGTAGCCTAGAAACCAAACAAATCTGCAAGCTCATGTGCTGTTTGCTCTGGCGGATGGTCCCCCTCTTGTTCAGACAGATTTACAGCAGACCAGGCTCTGGAAGTCCTATAAGTAGGCTGTGTTTGACACATGGATGTATAAAAAGAACTGGATACAGCGCTGGCGACAGAACTCCATTCATTTCTATGAAAGTCGCTTCGTGGTGCATGAAGCCAAAAAAGCTCATCTTCAGGTATGAAATTACCTGGACGTTCCACATTGTTGGGCCCACAGAACAAGTGCAGTAGACTTCTGCCGGCTGAGCAGCTAACTTCTGGTTTGCCACTAATTTAAATGATGATAAGAATGATTTAATCGTGCAGTTCTAGACTTGCCAGATGTTATCGGACCAAATGGATTGAACCCTGATCGTGAGATAGGTCATTTTGTGGGGGTTGTGATGTTCAAAAAATTGTGTCTACTGATTTACAGACGTCCCTTTCCCAAAGGGAAAAGTCTTTTTGGACCCCATTTCATCACAGACCTGGTTCCATGTGTGGCTACTAAGAAAATTGGCTTCGAAGACCGGTGCTGTTCCTGGAGGGGGTATGAGGGGTGCCAGTGTCCCCATGCAGGGGAGGTACTCAGTGTCTGAATTTGCCGAGTCATCAAGGTCTTCTTGAATTGCTCTAAGTCTGGCCCCTCCCCCGGGATCCTCGGGAGACCATACCAGGGGCTATTAGCCCCGGACAACACAGCTCCCAGGATCTCTGGGACACGCAAACCCCTCCACCACATTAAGGTGGCAATTCTCGGAGGAGGGACTTTATTGTCTCCACAATTCATTGTTTCTTATCTGTGAAATAAAAGAAAATAAAAGCTTCGTTTCAGCCGAGCAGCGACCTGTGGGGCTGAAAAACGAAGCCAACACAAAGTGCCACTAATGTCCACACGAGGCTGGCTCCAAGAGCGTGCCAATCGCCACAGACCCCCGTGTTAAAGCGCCCAACTTTACAGCAGAAATAAACATTTTTAAAGCCTGGTACAAAAACAGTTTTGGTCTCTATAGCTAATTTAAGCATTCATGGCAACTAAACGGGCGGAAAAGTTTTATATAACTCACCTGTATAAATGTTATTTAGGCTTAAAGTCAAAGTTAAGGGCGGGACGCTTTGACTGACAGGCTGTCTGCAGATAGTGTCCTCGGGGTCTTAGTCAGATCCACCCCTCACTCGTCTACTGTGCATCCTCTCTGTGCACTTCTGGCTCCAAAACACCAAGATGGCAACGGCCGTAATGCTGAACTCAAAACGGAAGTCCACAAATGAATGGGTGACATCATGGTAGCTACGTCCATTATTTTTACAGTCTATGGTTTCCACTGAGGGAAATGGTTTTTATTTCACAAAAACAAACGGGAGGTGTGTGTTGCTGCAACATGTAGTTACATTTAGGTACGATGTCTCTTCAGTAGAGAAGTATAAACCCTAATTTGGCAGCTGAGTGTGTATAATCCGGAAAGGGCCTCTCTGAGAGTGAACACTTCTTTTACAGGAATGTCCTAGTAGGTTTAAAGCACTGTGGTCCAATCACCTGGTGTGTTGTCCAAAATTTGTCTCTTAATGTGAGCAATAACAGAAACTCACACAAACACAGACACGTCTACTTGGCAGCAAGTTTTTTGTTGTAATGATGCTCGTAACTTTTTATTTCATGACTGGTTTTATGAATCTTTTATGGCTGTTTTGATGTTTCGACATCCCAGAAAAAAAAAAAAAAGTCATCTAAATCCTCACCATCCAGGACGAGTGCTTCGGTTGCTGTGGAAGCCTGGCTCCTGTCCACCAATCAGGGGGCAGGGATCCCAGCCCGCCCAGGACGTCCGTCTCATCCCAGAAAACAGTCCTGGGAGCAGTTGGGAGAAGGTCAGTGAGCAGCCTGTTCAGCAGCGGAGCCTCAGTGTACCCGTCGCCCCATTGTTTCTGAATGAATGGGGCTGTCTAATTACTGGAGCAGCGACTGGGGCCGCCAGCCTCGTTCACAAAAGACTTGAACACGCAAGTTTGGTGCCAGAGAGGAAAATCAAAGCCAAACGGGTGATTAGAGAAGAATGTGGTTTACATACAAAGAGTCCCCTCTGGATAATTCTGTGATGAATACAATTAGACAAGAATGTTATGTCATTATCAACGGCTATAAATACAAATTAAACTTTATATGATTTTATCTTAAATGAAGGGGGAGTAGGAGGAAATGAGTCCAAACTCTTGGCTCTGAATAGTGAAACTCAAAGTCCATCAGGAATCTTCTTTTTCTGACGCATCAGATTAAAGTGAGATATTGAAGTTCACGTGTATCTATACAGATCATGAGGCGTTCAAATGTTTCGTTATAATTTATAATGAGTGAGGCTGGGTGAGAGAAAGAACACAGGAGACACAAAGGGGAAAAGAAAGGGCAAGACTAGGCATGCAAAGCACACTGGAAGGCTGGAAGAGGTGACAGGAGGAGAGAGATGATGTCAGTCAAAGAGACACGTTCCTACACAGCCATAAACATAATTACCTGAAAGCAAAGTCTGATGAAAAGCAATGACACTATAATATAAAGTGGGAGGAGAAACAGCCTTCTTTCAGAAGATCCCACCTGCTGTGTCATTTAGCAAACAAAACAAACAAACAAACAAACAAACAAGAAATATTAAATTTCATAAATGAGGGTTTTTGAGGAATAATTTCAAACCACAGTTGCAGTTCAGGGCACCTAAGAGTCTTTAAGCTTGCTGAGAATTTTCTCTCAGTTGCACAAAGGCAACAGAAAAGCATGTGCCAGCAAGGTTCGTGTTGATTGAAAAGCCCCGGTGTCCAGCCAAGATATTAAAATCAATCTGGCACTGACGAACATGACACTGCATGGTAACTGGACAGAACAAAATGAAGACGCCAACTTTCCTCATGTGAAGGGGTGGACTGGGACAAAAAGTTGGCCCTGGCATTTTGGACCAAACCAGCCCACCACAAGAGATCACACAAATATAATTCACATATATTACATTATACAAAGGTGAAGGTTTCGTTCCTTAATTCTTGGTGTCATAGATTCAACAAGGTGCTGGAAACATTCCTCAGAGATTTTGGTCCATGTTGACATGATGACATCACACAGTTGATCCATGATGAGAATCTCCCGTTCCAGCACATCCCAAAGGTGCTCTATTGGACTGAGATCTGGTGACTGTGGAGGCCATTGGAGTACAGTGAACTCATTGTCATGTTTGAGATGATGTGAGCTTTGTGACATGGTGCGTTATCCTGCTGGAAGTAGCCATCAGAAGATGGGTACACTGTGGTCATAAAGGGATGGACACGGTCAGCAACAATACTCAGGTAGGCTGTGGTGTTTAAACCATGCTCAGTTGGTACTAAGAAAATCTCCCCCACACCATTACACCACCAGCAGCAGCCTGAAGCGTTGATACAAGGCAGGATGGATCCATGCTTCCATCTGAATGTGGTTTTTCCAATCTTCTATTGTCCAGTTTTGGTGAGAAAACCCGTGTGAATTGTAGCCTCAGTTTCCTGTTGTTAGCTGACAGGAGTGGCACCTGGTGTGGTCTTCTGCTGCTGTAGCCCATCTGCTTCAAGGTTGGACAAGGTGTTGTTGCTTCAGAGATGGTCTTCTGCACACCTTGGTTGGAACCAGTGCTTATTTGACTTCCTGTTGCCTTTCTATCATCTTGAACCAGTCTGGCCATTCTCCTCTGACCTCTGGCATCAACAAGGCATTTTGGCTCACTGGATATTTTCTCTTTTTGGGACCATCCTCTGTAAACCCTAGAGATGGTTGTGCTGAAAATCCCAGTAAATACTCAGACCAGCCCGTCTGGCACCAACAACCATGCCACGTTCAAAGTCACTTAAATCACCTTTCTTCATCATTCTGATGCTGGAGGACGAACCATCATGGAAGGACAAGTGCCTGCATGGCATGTTCCACCAACAGATTGAAGAAGTGGCCGAAATCAAGAAGTCCTACCAGTGGCCGGAAAAGGCTGGACTGTAAGACAGCACAGAGGCACTAGTCATGGCAGCACAGGAACAGGCACTTAGTACGAGATCAACAGAAGCAGGGGTCTACCACAGCAGACAGGACCCCAGGTGCAGGCTGTGCAAAGATGCTCCTGAGACAGTTCAGCACATAATCACAGGGTGTAAGGTGCAGGCAGGAAGAGCATACATGGAACGCCATAACCAAGTGACATAAGATCTGCACCGAGTATGGGCTGGGAGTCCCAAGGTCAGAATGGAAGCCACCTCCTAAGGTGGTTGAGGATGACCGAGCTAAGATCCAGACTGACAAACTGGTGATGACCAGCCAGACATCGTGTTGATAGACAAACAGAAGAAGGCAGTGGGGATAGATGTGGTAATCCTGAGCAACAGCAACATCAGAAAGAAGGAACACAAGTACAGATAAATTAGAAAATAGGTAATTGAATCGTCTTCAGGTGATAGTCAGTGGGTTGCGGGATTACATTTTGGCCACTCAAACATGATTGGTACTCGGACTACAGATGAAAACCAGGGGGCAAAATCTTGTCCTGTTGCCTACAGATACATCTGCAGATATTGGTTTATACAGAGTACTGCTCAACAGACCATTTATGCTGCTGCCCACTGGCATGAATTTAAAGATACTGTTATCTAGTTTTTTTGTCCCAAATATTATAAAATGCATGTGAGAGGCCAGAATGCACCGGTTCAGACCAGAAACCATCAGACACAACTTCTTTCACAATAAATGAGCCTCAATGTGTTGCCTGTGGTACTGTAGCACTGTTCACTGTGGCGGCCAGCTGAGAGGCAGACTCCCTCTGTCGTCATGACGACGGGAGGCGAGGACAATGGCGCGCTGTGTCCTCCCCGGCTGGGCGTCGTCGATGATGACGAAACGATGGTGAGAGAAAAAGCAGCTGAGGTTTGTGCTGAGCGTGACGCAGCAAATAAACTGAAACTGCAGTTTTAGTTTTTGTCGCTTTTGCAAAACTGGCTTTAAAATGATTTCCATAATTCATGATGTTCTTGCAGTGAGTCGTCTCTGCTTTCTGTTCATGCCTGAGGAGCGTTCAGCTGTTTGTCAGACTGACTGTAACTCTGAGTGGATGAGGACACATGTTGTGTTGAGTCTGAACTGTACAAACAATGGCTGCTGTGTCCTCTGGATGGACGGCCATCAAGAGTCTCACTCTGCTTTTCATTTTGGATTAATATGTTTCCTTCTGCGCATGTATTTCCCTACACTTAATCATTTTTCATCTGTGAGCAAATCCAAACTTCGCAAGATTCCACTGTAAGCAGCTAATTTTGCTCTGACACTTTGTGTTTGTCCAGTTTGGGACGGTCACTTTTTCTTTATATTTGAAATCTGAACTTCTTCCTACCCGCTCTGTGAGAACAAACTGAGCTGCCATCAACCTGTTCGAAGATGCACCGCACAAATAAATCAGCTGTCTCAATGCACGCCGGGGTTAAAAAGTCTATTTTAAAATATTTTTAATTAAAGTGACACTTCTCTTGTGGCTAAAAAAAAACAGTAACTCAGAGTGCATCATCAGCAAACACAACACAGCATCAACAGCCATTTTCAATATATTACTGTACGTCCCACTGACTCACTCACAGAAAGAAAGCAACATCCAAAAGAACAAAAGAACAGGAGCTGAAAGCAGCCGTGGTTCATGGTAACAATTTATGCTTATTTACCCAAAACAATAATTTAAAAGGATAGTTTGGACTTTTAGGTGGAGTTGTATGAGAAACTTATCCACAGTCAGTGTAATATATATACAGTAGATGTCAGTTGGCACGCCCCTCAGTTTGGAGAAGCAGGCTGGAGTCAACATGAAAGATAAGGAATGTACTGCTGTGGATGAGGGGCAGCTGCAAAATGTATTTTAGCCACCTAAAAAAATCAATATTAGTTTAAGTGCATTCTATATATTTTCACAGCTTTACATTGCCACAAACAGCGACGCCGAGAATCAAGAAACTGAGGCTGTTAAATCGCTCTCTTGAAAGCCAGAGTCTGTTAAAAAAAAAAAAGGTGATTTAAAATCACTAAACAGAACACCTCTAACAGGAGGTGCCCAGGAGGATCCTGATTAGATGCCCAAACCACCTCAACTGACCCCTTTCAATGTGAAGGAGCAGCAGCTCTACTCCGAGCTCCCTCCGGATGTCTGAATCCTCCCCCTATCTCTAAGGCTGAGCCCAGACACCCTACAGAGGAAACTCATTTCAGCCGCTTGTATCTGTGACCTTATTCTTTCAGTCACTACCCAGAGCTCATGACCATAGGTGAGGGTTGGGACGTAGAGAACACAGAACACACTGGGGGGATTATATATCTTGTCTGGCCTGGGAACACCTTGGAGTCCCCCAGGAGGAGCTGGAAAGCAACACTGGAGAGAGGGATGTCTGGGGTGCTTTGTTTGACCTGCTGCCCCCGCGACCTGGACCCGGATAAGTGGATGAATTTGGATGGATGAACGCAGGAGCTGCTGGTCTACGGCCGCCTTGATCAGTTAGTTAGTTTGTGTTATTGTGTGGCTTTGGTGTTTAAACTGTTCGTTTTGTAAGTAACACAATAACACAAACTAACTGACTGAGGCAGGGGTAGACCAGCAAGCTAAAATTTCTGCTTTCCTCAGTGGAGTCTGGCGGCTTTATCTTACTATATAATGATGAAAACTCTGTGTGTGTGTGTGTGTGTGTGTTCCACGTTTTTCTCCTCACTGACTTGGTCAATCCATGTGAAATTTGGCACAGTGGTAGAGGGTCATGGGAGGATGCCAATGAAGCAATATTA
>NC_065525.1:43815482-43835741 GCF_006386435.1 Epinephelus moara | reverse complement strand
CATTCTGTCTGTCCCACGTTTTTCTACTCACTGACGTGGTCAATCTGTGTGAAACTGCACATAGGCATTGAGGATTGGCATAGGTAGAAGGTGACAAAGCTACCAATGGCTATGGACTAGTTAAAGCAAAGATGAGAAACTTGAGCTGTTAATAGCTTCCCCGTAGGAATGGACTGACTGCTGCAAGGCAAAGCAGTGAAATACTCTAAGTACAGCATACACTTAAACTGATACTGATTTCTTTTAGGTGGCTAAAATACGTCTTGCTGCTGCCCCCGTCCGCAGCACTACATTGCTTAACGTCCGTGGTGGTAATCTTGTCTGCTTCCCCAAACTGTGGGCTTGCCGACTAATATCTACTGTATGTAATACACTGACTGTGGAGAAGTTCCTCATACAACCTCACTTCAAAAATACTATCCAAACAATCCCTTTAATGTAACACTTTAATTTAGGGGTCCACAATTTCCTTGAAAAGAACTGTGGCACTAATTAATTGCCCAATTAATTGATGAATTCCAAGTAACCGCAAGCGTAGCACAGGAAGTCTTTTAGTGAGTTCGCAACATTTCAGCTGAACATACAAAATGTCTACAGGAAAACATACAGTTCAACATGCAGTATATGGAGAGTTAAAATTTCTGATGAAGAATAATAATAGTTTGGCTTTAAATCAGGCGGTTCTTTACAGGAAAGCTAACAATTGCTTATAAATTCAACACAACTAACTAAAACAAACTAATCTGTTTTTTTCCCAAGGAAATTGAATTGAAACAATAGACACGTAAAATAAAGCGTTAACGAATTTAACTATCACATACGTCAAGATTGGAAACCACATGTTTCAGGCTCAGGACATTGAGCCTGTTTAGACCTGGTATTAACATGTGGTTTGGGTGATCTGATCACAAGTGTAGAGCTCTAAACACAAGTGTGCACAACCACCAAGATGCATTGTGATCCGATCACTCAAACCGCTTGACGAGGTGGTTTTAGATGCATTTGTCTACGGATCTTTTGCAGTGTAAACACTTATGTGTCCCGATGCTTCACTGACGAGGACTACGTCATCACTGCAGGGTGTGATGGTTGTTTTGGTGACAGTGTGCTAGCACAAGACGACGAAGAGCAACTCTAGCAGGCTGCTGCCCGAGACAGTGCCGGAAACGTAGATGTGATGAACTGATGATATGATGAATTTGTTGAGGTTCTGCCCTATGGAGGGAGAAACCGACACAACTGCTAACGTGACTAGCTAGCATGCTAGCAAGTAGCTAGCCAGAGAATGGACATAATAATAACTGTATGCGATGCCCTTTGACCTTCTACAGTAAGTGATGTAATGAAATCTGAACACAAGTGGTCAAATGGAGACACATCATAGACACAGGTGTTGACGGCGATGTGTCTCGGCTGTTCACTTGTGTTCAGATCACAGAAACACATGTTAATACCAGGTGTAAATGGGCTCATAGTCTACGTTGTGCTGAGGATCCACGTCTGCTCTCAGCTTCTGTACAACACAGTGAAAATGAACAAAAAGTCAGGCCGAGTGCAGATTCAGTAAAAATACTGGTGAGTTAATTAAAAAGAACTAAACACATAAATGCTATTAACTAACACAGACTGTGTTCTTTCATATATAAACTCTGTAAACAGTGAATTGACAGACAGTGACGTCTTCAGTCCGTCCGTCAGTAAACACAAACGTGTTCAACAGTTTTTAAAAAACTCAGGAATTGACAGCCTGATATGTCGACGCGTCCACCGACCAAACTTCCGATGACATCAGAGGAACAACCCAGAGGAAGCTCCACCTGACGATGGTGATCTCTGACCTCAGCAGTGTGTCCCCACAGCGCTGTAGGAGGTGGACGCCTCTCTGCGGATGGTGCTGAATGGCGACAGTTCCAACTCAGTGGTGGTGCATTCGTTGTCGACGTCGCTGGTGGCGGCGGTGGAAGAGCGGGGCGGGCCGCACTCGTCGCAGCAGCAGCAGCAACAGTCCAGGAAGGCTCTGGTGAACGGCTGGCACAGGCTGAACAGCAGTATCGGCGTCACAGCGGACTTACAGAAGAGCAGCATCTGGCTGACCAGCTGCAGGATGTCCAGGGTTCTCCTGGGAACGCCGGCCGCCATGTACACGGTGATGATGTTACAGATGTTCTCTGGAATGATGCAGAAGCCGTAGAGGATCGCCAACGCCACCACGGCGCAGTTCATCTGACTCTCCAGCTGGATCTGCTTCTTGGTGCCACGGATGCAGGCCCGCTCCGCGTGGCGGATCTTGCGGGCAGTAAACAGCGAGCTACAAATGGTGAACAGCGTCGGCAGGCAGAAGTAGCAGCCGAAGTACCACCAGAGGCGAGCGCCATCGTAGGTGAGTCCCAGGACGTACAGCGTGTCCGGGAGGTCAGTGGAGATCCGGATCACACAGCGCTCGCATGGCGTCACGTCGGGCGGGTCGCTGGCCTCTGTGACCAGCTGTCGGATCAGCAGCTCAGGCAGCGCCAGCAGCAGAGCGCCCACCCAGATGACGGCAAGCTTGGCCGTGGTGGACGCCCAGTTCTCGATCATCTCGTAGTACATCTGCACGTTGGTGGCAGCACGAAAACGGTCGATGCACAGAGCGCAAAGTGTGAAGGTCGTGACCCCGAGAGAAGCCACCTGTGAAAAGAAGAAGAGTGTCAGGTTACACGTCTCACAGGAAACAGTTCTCTGCATGTTTCTGAAATAAGAGTGGAACAATTTTCTGTGTTGGCAGAAACAAACAAATGGAGCGTCTATTTGCACCCAGATGAGAATGGTCACAATTCAGCTATTCAGCTAGTTGCACCGATTGCTACAAAGTGTTATTATGGAACCTAACGCATGCTGTGTTTAGCTAGTCCTCGTTTTGTTGACTTCTGTATAAGAGGTGAGATCATGTAATGGGGGACAGAGTTGTTTCGCCACTAAGCCAGGAAAGGGAGGCAGTAACAGCACTGAAATGACCTCTGTATGAACAGGACGGGATTATGGGCGGCACCGGGGCAACGTTTTGGCAACATGTTATGGAACCACTGTAGAACATTTAAAAAGTAGCTGTAAGCAGTTAGCAGCTAACTCAAAGAGGAAGAACAGCAGCAAAATTCAAACATTGGAAAAACAATGAGGTCCAGGAACTCCATACCCCTGCTGACGTTGTTGTGTTACCTGTCACGTCATGCCTCTTTTCATTGGCCAATACTGGCATTGTATGTTTCTCTAAACCATGCATATGGTGCATTGGCACATTTAAACATTTCTTAAGTGTTGTAGTTCGAAACAAATATATATTAGCTGGGTGTCTCATCAGGAGGTGGAGGGGATGGTGGAGACTCAGGTCAGATGGCAGCTAGTCTCGCTCACCAGACCTTTCTCAAGAAAACAAAGGTCTGGCTGGGCCGACTCTCACTTTAAGATTGGAGAAAAAAACGCCCCGGCTTTTTTTATTTCTTTCAACCAATCACAATCGTTCTGGGTGGTGCCACAGCAACGGTGCGCTTGCAATATTGCCGGGGGGAAACAGGTTTTGGTGTAACACGCGAACCATGGCAGAAAAATGGCTACATCCCCGCAAGATCAAACACCGCAAAAGTTAGTAAAGGACGTGTTGAAAACTGCTACACAACTGGAGGTGGTAGGACGGGACTTCAGCGGTGGCTCGTTCCGCCCAATGAGAGGCTGATTTATGCGGCGAACTTCCGCCCACTCAGACTAGTCGGCAGCAGACCACTGTTCCAACAAAGTGACATTTCCAGCCAAGTTTGTTGCGACCAAACTGCGTATTTTGAGCTAAAACACGATCCTTTCTTCACCATAACCACGCGTTATCCTCAGTGTTTAAGGTTTAAGTTGAAAATTGGAACATAAATTTCCAAAATATCAGCTTCAAACAAAACACACAGCTCTGTCATATGAAACAAACAGATTTAATTTATCTGCATTTTGCAGAAACATAAAATACCAACATTTATTCTGGTGACTGGGTTGTAATATCTTCTATAAACTGAACTCTGTCTTTAGAAATGAGAATGGGAAATTTGTTGATCACTGAAAGTTGGCAGCCTGTTTTTGATTAGATTTGTATATTTAACTTTTATTTTTTGACTCAATATTTCCAATTTAAATCATAATTTTTTAACTTTGGGAAAAAAACAAAGTGGATATAATGTCTGTATTGGATTAATATCTCACTGCTGCAGCTTTAAGTCTCTGCAGAGTTTAACTTTAGCTGAAACCACCCCCTTTAAATCTCACACTGATGAAACAGGTAAAGAAGATATGATGTAACTGAACTATGACTGAACTCCAGAGACATCATTTCCCTAACTTAACCGAAATCCTGACCCCCAAGTGAACTGTGTGAAGATGTGACAAACAACCACATAACTTGAAGTGTGTTCTTACATCAGTGGATGAGCAGGAACACACAGTTCAAACACACACACACACTGTTCTCCCTCCTGCTCTGCGTCACACACCACATCTGCTGTGTCTCAGCTGCTGTAAACACTTCACACTGTATGAGCAACAACAGACAAGCAGACCAGTTGTTTGTGTGTGTGTGTGTGTGTGTGTGTGTGTGTGTGTGTGTGTGGACACAGTGTTACGCTGTTGTAAAGGCCATCGTCATAAATAACATGATGTCACTTCCTGTCTAGCTGCTGTTCCATTAGCTTCTGTTACTCAAAACAATATTTCTCAAGCAACTCCTGACGTTACTTTATATTGTCTACGAGAAATTAGATCAGTTAACCTTTTAGATTTTAAAGGAGCAGCATGTAAGATTTTGTGGAATCTAGCAGTGAGGATCGCAGATTGGAATCAGCTGAAACTTTTCCCGGTTCAAATTCCGTCAGTGTTCATTGTTCAGGAGGTTTTTACCAGGAGCCAAATTATCTGCAGAGGTCTCTTCCTCTGATTCAAACCTGTAAAAACACTGAATAAAGATGGTTCACATTACAAATCAGAGTTTCTCCAATACTGTTTGGCATGTTGCAAATGAGTTCTTGCTGTGTCAGCTGAAAGAGATAAATATTTTTAAATGGACAGGAGGAAAACACAGAATGTCCATTGTTTGGTCTGTGACGTAATAGGTCAACAGGAAAAAGGTCCAATACTAACAAGCTGAAAGAGGGCATATCTCCACCTGTCGCAGAGTCGCCGCACATACTTCAGTCAATAAATCAATTCCACCCCTGTGCTTGTGCACTGGGACAAGGACAGTAGTCCAGTTAAATGGTCCAGTTGAGCTGTAACTGTAGCTCAACTGTGCAGGTAAATGGACTGAGTGTTTCTCCGATGCTGTTCTGCTCATCAGAGACAGGCCACCAGCCCAGCACCTGCTAAAGTACGCTCACCCTTTTCTCTCTGATAAATTCAGATCCAGACGTTCAGGAGGTTTTTAACAGGAACCAAATTATCCACAGAGGACCCTTCCTCTCCAAAACAAACTGACCAGGTGATTTAAATCAGTAAAACACTGAATAAAGTAGTTTTATGTTTAAAAAAAGGTGTTTTTCCAAGTGTAAACATGATAAAATGTTTGTGGCAACTGAGACCACACAAGTTCAAATTTAAGACTATTTAATGACTTTTCAGGCCTTATGTTTCTGAAATTGTGTGTGTGTGTGTGTGTGTGTGTGTGTGTGTGTGTGTGTGTGTGTGTAGGGTCAGACCATCACAGCAGTTCTCGTATTTCAAGGCGCTGTATGTAAGAATGTGGCCAAAACGGTTACTGCACTCAAATTCAAAATACTGCCGCGAGTCGTGTCCGCCCCCCCTCCCCTACAGATTCGAGGTTGCTGGACAGCGGCATGCTGGAGACTGATTTGTTTGCCCATGGGCGGCTGCCGTGGCAGGGCCACGTCGCCGCGTCCTTGATCTTTGGTTTTCCAGCGGACCGTTCGAGCACGTCCAGCTTCTCTGCTGCTAACGCTGCTGCCGGGATACAGCTGAGGAGGAGCCGGCTGCTAATGCTATGTACCGGGACACTGCTAATGCTGCTTGCCGTGCTGCTGTAGCTCAGTCGTAACTGTAACTGATGCTGAGACTCTACTGACTGTGTGACTGGTAGACGGCAGTGGGTGGCGCAACAGGCCAAAACACAAATTCAAAACATAAACATGATTTGCAGACTGTAAAAAAATATTTTAAATGCGAATATTCTGGCTGTGCTATTGTTGTCGGTGAGATCAGTATGTTATATGAACATTATTCCTTAGTCTCTGTGACATATTAGGAGGATTTTACGACTATTTGCTTTAGATTTCTTACATATAGCTCCTTTAATACTCAACTGCTATTTTGTGTGATTTCGCTCCATTAAACAATCAGAGGAGACGACAGGACTGATCTCAGATCTGCAGCTCAGTCTCAACTCTGTACTGTACGTGTTACTTTATCAACCAGGAAGTAAAACACTGACAGATCTAATATCAGATTTACAGTTCAGACTGGTTTTGAGTGAAAATATATCATATTTCTTTTTAAATCAAAATTAAAGGATGGAACACCCTTGAATAAAAATCATAGTAATAAAAGAATGAAATACAGAATACAAAAAGGGAAGAGGACAGCTGGTGACATCAGTAAAGTATAACTGATGTCATGTAGGTCATCATCTCAGACAAAGAGCTGCTGCTGTTAAGAGGATTAAACTCAAAAAACGTGACCTTTTTTTTCCAGACCTCACATATTTAAAAAAAATCCCATAATAAATATGTTAATAACTTGCTGCTAACGTCTCAGGCGCTCAGCTGATTCAAAACATCAGCACCACCAACACTCAGATTACAGGGTGTGGACACACATGGCCAACAGTATGTGGACATCTGATCCCAACAGTACGGACACTGATGTGCTGCAGTAACAGCTTTACATCAGATGTTCAAACATGGCTGCAGGGATTTGCTTCCATTCAGACACCAGAGCATCAGTGAGGTGCAACACTGATGTTGAGATCAGGTCTGGCTCCAGTTCATCCCAAAGGTGTTGGGAGGGTTTGAGGTCTGTGCAGACCAGTTACGGTCTCTCACACCAAACTGGGAAAACCATTATTTTATGGAGCTGAGTTTGAGCACAGAGGTGTCAAACACAAACTGCTGCCTCAAAGATGGAAGCACGCTATAGTTAAAATATGTAGCTTTAAGAATTCCAGGGCTCACACACATTTTTATGGATGAATTTTCCAAACTTTTCCATGTCCTTCAAGGACCCATAATAAAGTTTTTTTCTTGCTCCATCTGCTCCAGAGTGTTTTGAAACAAAATCAGATTCAAACTCTGTTCAAACATAATTCAGCTAGCTGCCCACAAACCCAGGGAGAGAACCACTAAATACATGTGATGGTAACTAAAACGCTGTCACACATCGATGCGTATTAAAGCTCCGTCACACTGACCGCTACAGAAAATTAATTTGCCTTTACATTACATGGACGGTTATCCACAGACGAACACTGTAACAATGTCATTATACATAATGAAATTCAATGACTTTTCCAAAACTGTTATGGCTCTGGTGAATTTAGAAGTGTTGTCGTTCACATGTTTGAGTGTGAGAGTGAGTGCTCTGTTTGTGTAAGGATCTTTGTCTCTTAACTACAGGGGTGGTGTGCTGATTGGCTGGAGGTGCTGGTTTGGTCTCGGAGTGCTGACCGCTGATTGGCTCCCCAACTACCGTGTGCTATTTAAAACCCTCGGCTTCCCAACAGGCTGGTTGACAGTGGACTGACAGCAGCAGTGTTCCTGTCCTCGGCTCCATAACCTCCCGTACTGTGTTTGTGTCAAACCTGAAGATTTGGTTCCTCGGTAGTGACGTCAGTTTACCTTTGTTATTTTGAACTTAAGGGCTCATTTATGCTCCCTTTACGTACGAAAGTGTATACGTCCGTTTCAAACGATGTTACCGTCACTGCCCACATACTTCCATGCGTCCTTTACGTTGGCATGGATGTTAACCAATATATCCACCAGGAGGCAGCCCAGCGTCAAAAGTTTATGACAACAACAAACTCAAAAACAAACATGGCGACTGTGGAGGAGATATTGATAATGTACCTCTTGCATAAAAGACAAAAACAGAGGCAGCGTTGTAGGAGGCGGTGGTCGGTGAGGCCGTTAAATACATCGCGACTGGAGGACGGAGAATTATTTTCTCTAGTACTGCTGATGAGAGAAATTCAATTGTTATTTCTTCTTTGTGTCTCACTAGAGCTACGTATCAGGTAGTGACAGCAACACTGCCCCCACGGTTGCCGGTGGTACTGCTCCGTTTGGCCCGTTTCCACAAGCTTTATGGAAACGTGCAGAAATACGGACGAAATGAACGCGGAGTACGGACAGAAGGCTCCGTCCGGATCCGGATCTGTACTTAACGTTGAGCATAAATGAGCCCTAACTCTGAGGCTGTAGGGTGGGCTGCCATTTTATTTTGTACATTTTTCCTCATGTTTCTGATGCGTCCTAGGGAGCCAGATTTAGTGAATGTTGTTTTGTTTTTCTCACAAAGGTGTAGTTAGTATGTTCGGGGTTTAGATGGCTGTTTTGGACCTGCTTCACCCTGAATTACTTTTGCTTCACCTTATTGTTAATAAATAACTTTACTTTGAACCAACATTTCTGCTGTGAGCCGTCTGGTTTGGGGACCGGGGAGGGAACAGCCTTACACACATTTATGTGGCACTCCTACTCCCCCAGACGGGGACACAACAGATTTTGACAAATACTGTGACTTTTCAAGACCTGGGAAAAGTGATTGTGAAATTCCATTACTTTTCAAGGTTTTCCATGACTGTGAGAACCCTGGAATTCTGTTCAGTGGAGCTAATGCGCCAAAACCAGGCGGGTAAAGAGAGGAGATGATACAGCGTCCAATCGCGTCAACACAGTGAAATCTGGTCTGCACTTTCCAAAAGGCTCAATAACTCGTCCACGATCATAAGAACATGGGGATGATTGCTAAATTTCACTGAGGCGTCAGCAGCAGGCCTTCAGTCAGAATATATTTCATATGAAAAGTATAGATATGAGAAACACGGACAGTGTCACTGATTTAATCTGCAGCTCACGAGCAGACTGACTTGGTGTGAGAGAGGAGACTTGGGGACTTGTTCATAAACTCGCTTAAACTGAATGTTATTTTGCAAAACACTCACACACAGTCGCTGTTTCTAGGTCTGTAAATCTGTGTTAGCCTAAAGGAAGAGAAATCTGTCGGATCAGATTATATATATATATTAACTGCTGCTGTTTTGCAGCATCAGCTGTTTTTGTGCGCTGCAGGACGCAGCCACAGTGAGCGCTCACCATCTCTTTAATTCTGGCTTAACCTCCAACATCACAGCTCCAGTTACACTCTGCACGTCACACCCCATAGTTCACAGAGTCACAGATTCGTGTCCCAGCCTTCATTTAACAGCCTTGGCCCAAACTAGAAGAAACAGACCCAGAACATATAATAATAATATCAGACCTCCTGTTTCCTTCACTTATTGGGGGGTGGTGATGATTGTTGTCTAATCCCAGTCTGAGAGACTCCTCATTAATCCTGATCTTCACTCTGATTGGACGGCATGATGTCACATTTAAACCCTGACTGCAGTCTGGAGCCGCTCTCCACCTAATTCTGCTGACACCCGCTCACATCAACATGAAACTAAACTAGTAAATAATATTTTATTAACTGTAAACTATCATCTGTTATGAACATCTCACTTTAATTTGATCAGTTTCTAAATAATCTAGTTCTGACATTCGGTTCTTTGAATTTAAAAATATCAAATGAAGTGGTGTAAAAACATTTTTATCTTGTTAGCAGACTTCATAACATGCATTTAATTTGTGTTCAAATCTTCCTGAAGGCCTCTGTCTGTTTATAAACTCAGTGCAGGTCGTTCAGTGACGACATAAAAATGAATTCTTGTCACATGTGCATGGAAACTACAGTTAAATCCATTCTTTAAACACTCTATGATAGGAAAGACTTTCTGAATTTTTAATATGTTGCTGGTTTGATCATTTTTAACTTCACTACTTTACCCCCCGGTGTTTTATGACCCCTGTGCTGTTTTTATTTCTTCTGATTTTCCCTGTGAAGCACTTTGCAACCTCTATAAATGCTATGCTATATAAATACAGTTTATTATTGTTATTATACAGTGTGGTTGAGGTTAGTTAAAGATCCTGATTTAAAGGCAAAGGTCACATTTTTTCTGAGTCTATAAATGTATACATATAATATGTATATACTAAATTTGTTTGGTGGCTGTGATTGTTCCTCCTGTTCATTCTCGCTGGAAGGAAATCCCTTCATACAGTGAATCTAATGACTGATGGGTGACAAATCCTGAAATAATGCGTGCTGAAGTTCAGCTGAAGATAATATGGAGTCTTTTTGGTGCCAAGTCTCGTTGCTGAGCTGTGGTGCAGGATGAAAAGGAGAGAATTTGGCCATAAAACTTAAGAAATATGTATATTTTTCCACACTACACACATTTTCAGAGGAAGCCCTGCCTTCCTGCTCCTTGTGTGATGGAGGGGGAGCCGGTGGCAGCAGTGGAAGTATTGGACCACTGTCGTAGATGACAAGTTGAACTTTGATGTGAACACTGACGGCATCTGTAAGAAGGGAAACCAACGCCTGTTCTTCTTAAGGAAGCTGAGGAGTTTTTATGTAGACAGGACAATCATGAAAATGTTCTATTCTGCTTTTATCAAGTCTGTTTTATTCTTTTAACACTGTCTGTTGGTTTGGTGATCTCAGCCTGAAAAACAAGGACAAGTTGGAAGAAGTGCTGAAGTTGTGCTGTAAGATCACTGGTGTTACTTTGAACAACCTGCAGGATGTGTTTGAGGAGAGGCTCAGTTCTAAAGCTCGGTCGATTGTCTCAGACTCTCAACATCCCCTCCAAGTTTCAGATGCTTCCAGGGCGGAAGTTTTGCCTCCGTAAATGCAACACTAAGTGTAACAGATGTCTTTTGTCCCGTCTGCTATCACCTACCCTAACCAGCAGTGACCATTAATGTCCATGATTCTGGATACTGTGTGTTTTGTTGTACTCATGACTACTGTCTGTATCTCAGACTGCCCCTCAGAGAGATTAAAGTTTACCTTACAAATGTTTCATCTTTGTGTTACTTTCCTTCCATCACAGCTCACCAAGGAGACTCCAGGAGAAAAACTAACTTTGAAAGACACACTTTTGATCTGATTAACTCAGACTGGTGAGTGTTTTTGCACAGAACTAGGACTGTGGAGTTTGCCCCATATCACTGGTCAGGGATCTTTGAATGGTCAGGATGAACAGGTGGAATATTACGCACCTTTTAATCTGCATTTCAGATACGAGTTCTGAAGCTGTGCAATGTTTGACTTACTTGTATTGTTAGTGTATGGTTCAAATACAGTGTACACTGTTGTTTAAGGTGTTTAAAACCGTGTGTTCTCGTCACCATCCATCAACAGCTCTCAGACCTGCTCCCACCTGATATCTAAGTCATGCACACTGAGCAGCACCAACCCCTCCCCCCTCCCCTCTCACCTCCAGGTAGGGGATGATCCTGCACGAGAACTCCCCCAGCAGCCAGTCCTTGGTGAGCTCGTGGAACACCACGAGCGGCAGGCAGAAGAAGATGATGATGAAATCCCAGAGCGCGAGGTTAGCCAGCAGCGAGTTGGAGATGCTCCTCATGTAGTAGTTGTGACACACGATGCACATGAGAGACACGTTCCCGATGATGCCCACGCTGAAGATGACGGCGGCGATGAGCATGATCGCGTACGCACCGTACGACTCTGCGGTGAGCGGGTAGAACGGGTTCTTCACCTGCTTCCGTCTGGTCCGCGGGTCCACCGGCATGAGCGGCGTGGAGTCGGGGAAGTCCGGCAGAGAGTACTCCTCCTCGTAGTCGCTGGTGTTGAGTCCGAAGGGGGGTCCGGGCTCTTGTTCCTGCGCCATGGCGGCTCCGTCCTGCAGCGGCTCGCTTCGCTTCCTCCGGCTGGGTTTTGCGCTTCGTCTCCGCCGCCGGGTGTGCCCGGTTCTCCCGAGGTTACACGTGCGTCCATGCGGGGTTTGTTTAAGCACCTCTCCCGGGCTGCATCCACCACTACGCGGCTCACCGGCCTCATTTACATGCGTGCGTAAAGCTCCATCTGGGGGTACCCGTCGGTCGCGCCGCGCTCCATTTTGCGCGTCGCCTTTACGCACAGCGCGCCGGGGTATCTGTGTCCCCAGCAGGTCAGGGGAAGACGTGTTTACAGTATCCAGCCTCGAGGCCTGCGCAATGGCCCCGTGCGTCCCCCCATTGTCCTCCCCGATGACTGTGCGCCATCTCCGGCTCTGCGCATTCCGATCAGCGGCGGTGGATTCATAATGAGGGCTGAAAGTCGTCTTTGTTTTCTGCCTGTTGAGCTGACTCGAGACGACCTCGCTGCACAGCCACAAACACAGTAACCTCGAGAATGGAAGCAGCATCGTGTGGCTCTGTCTAACCCGTGACATCAAACTGCTGCGTTTTCCAAAATGATCGATCCATCTCTGGTTTCTGATAATCAGTCAAAAAAATTCAAACTTCAAACTGCCACAAAAAGATTCAGTTTTCCTTCATCTCTGCGCGCAGCCAGCTTTCACATAGTCTTTGGTCCTGTTTAACAGGTGCACCTGTCGGGTTTGGGTGCGTCCCGGAGCGGCTCCAGTCTGGAGGCATCACCAAACACACCAGAGCGGAAAAATAATCCCAAACTAGGCTGAAGAATTACTGACCGTTCAGCTCCTCCGCAGCCGAGAGTGGAGGAGGGAGGAGAGGGTTAAATCCCAGCCGGGGAAGGTCCACCTTCGTCCCATCAAGTGTCGGCGCAGACAGCCGCCCCGGAGCGCTCAGAGGTCAGGGTACAGCACGGTGAAATGAGGCTGGTGGACACGCCGAGCTCCGCCTGAGAGACAGAGGAGGACCCGAGAGGAGGAGGAGGAGGAGGAAGGCGGGTGGGAGGGAGGAAGAAGAGGACGAGGAGGAGGAGGAGGAGGAGGAGGAGGGAGTCATCTGTCAAACCTGCTCTGATCCGATAATAATCTGTAAAAACACTGAAGTGTAATCTGTGGGATTATCATGAATTACACTAAAATCATTATTTCTATATATGACAAACTTTTCTTCATTAAAGAGTCAAGAAGTTTTGGACATATTGATGAAGTGACATTGGTAATAAGTGCCCCTCAGTTATTTCAACATATTTATTACATTTTAAAATAAGGAATTTTCCATGGAAAATAATAAAGCCCTTTCTTTCTCTGCTGGAAAAGAAACTTCACTCATTTAAAAATGAAGATTAAAAAAGAAAACGTTTTTTTTTTTTTTTTGGAACCAGAAAGCACAGAATCTTCAATTAGTCAGCCATTTCCTAAAATTGAATTTAAAATTTCTTTCATTTGAGATTAATTTGAGAGAAACGGGAATATCACACCACAGCTAGGCTGCAGTGTATGAAAAGGTATTTTTCCCGAACTTAGTTTTAAATTTCAAGGGAACAAAATTTGTTTGGCTGCCTCTGGTATTGTGAGAGTGTGTAGCTCTCACTGGATTAAAAGGTCAGCAAGGTAGGGAGGTGCATTTTTAAAAGCTATTTTGTGGGCAATGCTCATTTTAATCTGCACCACCCTTTTTTCCACATTTAATAAATTAATCATTTTGAAATGGACTGAATCCAAATGAGTGCGGGGATGCAGCTTCAAAACAACTCTAATTAACTTGTTTTGAGCAGTCGGCAGTTTGCTTTTAAGAGACTGTCCAGTGCCACTATACCAGAAGGTGGCAGCATAGTCAAAATGGCATAGGTTTTTAAAGTTGCTGAATCCAGTATATTTGCATTTCTTGCCAGAAATTTTGTTCTATTGGTAATCTTGTTGTGTGCTTTCATGGCCATATCCTCTCCTGACAAAATATTATCTATAACACATCCAAGGTAGTAAACTTTTGTTTTTGCCGTAATTACTGACTGCCCAAATTTTACCTCAAAATTGGGTGAAATTCTCAATTTGGGTCTAGTTCCGAAGAGAATGAACTCAGTCTTTCCAAGGTGAAGGGACAGCCTATTATCGGAGAGCCACCCCGCTACTTTTTGAATCTCCGCGCTTAGTGTATCTTCTACAGTTGCTTTATTCTTATGAGATACCAGCAATGCCGCATCGTCCGCATATAAAAATAAATCACATGCACATGCCAAGTTCAGATCATTAATGTATGCTAAAAACAACAATGGACCCAAAACACTCCCTTGTGGGACACCACATGTCAAAGCCTTTGGGATGGATAACATTCCATTTATGTCTACCCTCTGGTGTCTGTCAGTAAGGTAGGAATCTACCCACTTCAAAGCACTGTCACCAAAACCAAGAGCTCTTAATTTGTAATTTAAAATGCCATGATTGACCGTGTCAAACGCCTTCTGCAGGTCGAGCATAACCATTCCACAAAGTTTTCCTTGATCAATTTCTTTTCTAATTTTATCAGTCAAAAACAACAGGCAGGACTTCTAAAGCCTGACTGGAACTGATAAAATATCTTATTTTTATGTAGGTACTCTTCAATCTGTTCATGTATGATTTTTTCCATAATTTTGGACACTACACATAGCATAGATACAGGTCTATAATTACCCTCACCAAGCTTGCTGCCCTTCTTGTAAAGGGGTAAAACTCTGGCCGTCTTAAAATCAGATGGAACAGTAATAGTTTTGTGTCTTTGTGGTATGTTTTGCCCCTTTTTGTATATTGTGTCTCTGTCATTATGTTGTGTCTCTGTAAGATAATTCAGTGTCTTTTTTTGGGGGTTGTTTCGTCCCTGTTGTAGTTACTTTGTGACTCTTTGAAGTTCCTTCACATCCCTTTGTGGTCATTTTGAATCTTTTGCAGATCAGTACATGTCAATATGAGTGACATCGTGCAGGTGAGGGCCAGGGCTCCCCCCCTTACACGTCGGGTCCCTGGGCCTGTGCCCTGTAGGCCTGTTCAGTAATCCTTTCATGCTGCCAATAATACATTCATAAATTACACAACTACCTGTATTACACATGTAGGAAACACATAATAGGATATTTAAGGAAACTGAGTGAGGAAGAGTTAAATACTGCTTTCTATTGTTTGATATGACCAAACTTAATATAGTTGTAGGAACACTTGGTATTACAGAAAAAGCATAAATACAAACACACAGGCTAAATGATCCTGCAGGAATTCATTTCACAGTTGTGGTATTTATAAAATATCCCTCCAAAGTTTATTATTTGATTGCTAAAACTTTGAATCAAACAGCCAAACTTTACCAGTGTGCCTCAGCAGTTTGGTGAGAAATGAAGTTCAAGCAGAGACATGTTGTATTTAAAGGGAAGTTCACTGAATTCAATATCAGAGCAAAAACTTACAGGTCTTGTGCACCATCTAGCTCTGAGTCTGTGTATTACAGCAGCTCTGCTGCAGCAGTCTGATCTGCAACATTTAAACTAAGAGAGAATATTAAAGGGTTTGTTTCTGACTGATGGGTTTCACACTTTGATCTACTGAAAGCAGAGCTGGTTTCAGACGCAGTGTTTGAGTCTCTCATCATGGCTGCTGGCCTTCAGTGCCTGGTCACACAGAGGTGGGGTTGAACAACAACAACATTTCCTTAAGTACAGTATTTAAGTACAAATTTAAGGTACTTGTTTCCACTTTCTGCAGCTTCATACTTCTCCTCCACTACATCTCAGAGGTCAATATTGTACTTTTTACTGCACTACATTAGTCTGACAGCTTTAGCTCCTTCCTGTCCAGTGAAAACCATGTATCTCCAGATGTGTTGATGCTGAATGTTTGTGATAAACTGAAGGATGAAGTGTTCCTTTATGAGCTGAGAAAATTCTCCTCCTTCTGAAGCTAAATAAACTCTTTAAAAACCCTCTTGGATCAGCTGAAAAGTCGTCGTCACAAAGCTGAAAACAGGCTGTTTTTATGACTCTTTAGAGATACGTGGTTCTCACAGGACAGCCACGCTACAGACATATGATGATCTTATAGACCATGATGCATTGCTGTAGATTAAACTCCCCAACAGGATATAAAGGAGTTCAAATGAGCTCAACCTGAAACATCTACAGCAGTAAAATGACACATACACATTAATGCAGCAGGAATATTAATCCAAAAACATCAGATAGAATAAAACACTGACAGCAGGGAACACTTTACTGCACTATCAGTCATTTTACACATACTTATAATAAATGTTCCTGATCAAACTTTTACTGAGGGAAGGATTTGAAGAGAGGATTTTTACCTGTAGTGGAGTATTGTCACAGTGTGGTATTAGTACTTTGACTTCAGTAAAGGATCTGAATACTTCCTCCACCTCTCCCTCTTGGTGACGGCCCACTGAGAGGTGGAGCAACAGTGAAAGAGGAGAGCTTGACAGTCACATGACCTGAAGTGAAAGTGAAAGTGTGTGTGAGTGACAGCAGAGCTGCAGTCGAGACGAGTCTCTCTGTTTCTCTCGAAAGAAACATTCAACTGAATCCAGCAGGTTTTTCTCAACAACAAACACTGGTGAGTTCACTGTCCTACAGAGGTTTCAAAGGTTCATATGAAAAATGTTTGGCCTGCTTTCAAATATTTCCACTCTAATAACAATATAAGCAGCAGTGTAGCAGTATTGTTATATTATTTGATGTTTGATGTGACAGTAATGGAGAGTTAGTTTAACATAGTTTGATTATTTTTGAAACTTTTATTTGAATAACTAAAGTTTTCAGGTCGACTTTAACAGTGAACTCTGTTTTTATCTGTGAAACAACACGAGCTAACACTCCCCACTGCAGACCAGTCAGACTGGTTTCCCCACATGTTTTCATATGCTGGTACAAATAAATGGTTTCTTGTTACCGTGGCGACCAATTAATGCCAGCCCAAATAAGCCCTGAGGAAATGCAGTTATCCTTCATATTCATATACTATGCAGACCTGCACAAACAGCATATTTATCAGATTTCAGATGAATGTCTGATGTTACTCATATTGATGTGATCTCTTCCAACCTTCCTGTGTCACTGACAGCATCCCAGGCAGGTGTGCAGACCAGGTGTAAACATAGTGCAGATGGGATTTACAGGAGACACATGCAACGTTGTGGTCGGAGCAATAAACATGAATTAAATAAAGGCCGATATATAAGTGAAACATTATTACTATGAAGAAGAATGGAGCAATTAGGCTGTTATTAATGAAGACAATATCTGATGACTGAAACACAAACAAACAGTGGATGAAGAGTTTTGGTTTGTGTTCATGAAACTTGAACGTGACCATGGATTAAAATCACTTCAGGCTGCAACAAGGTTTAAGTGTGAGTTTACATCAATATGAACCAGCGGTGGAAGAAGTACTCACATCTGTTACTGAAGTAAAAGTAGTAATACCACAGTGTAGAAATACTTTGTTACAGTAAAAGTCCTGCAGTCACTATTTGATTTGCAATAAAAATACACAAGTATTAGCATCAAACTAAAAGTACCAAAAGTAAAATGACTCATTACCCAGAACGTCCAGTTTCAGAAAAATATACTATATTACAGGATTATAATTATTGATGCATTAATGTGTTCATCACTTTAATGATGAAGCTGTTAACAGTGGAGCTAATTTTAATGACTTTATACACTGCTGGGTGGTTTGTAAATTCCCCCCGAGGTCAATAATATCTTAACTGATAATAATACATCAGGATTTATTGGTTGATTATAATTTTTATTCTGAATCTGAATCTGTAAATTCATTAATGATATTAAATTAATGTAGTGGAGGAATAAGTAGAATGTGTCTCTCTGAGATGTTTTTACCAAAGCAGAAGTATAAAGTAGCAGAAAATGGAAATACTCAACTAAAGTACCTCAAATAGTACCTTAGTACAGTACTGTAATAAATGTAATTAGTTACTTTCCATCTCTCTCTCTCATGTTTTTTGTGTCTTATTATATCTCCTCTGTGTTTCTGATGAATGTGTGCAGGTTAACGTTTGCTAATGTCTTAATAATTAGATTTAGGTTCAAGATTATAATGTCATTTTGATGCCTCTGTGCTGGTGACAGCCGTGGACGGAGGCATTATGTTCTGTGTCGTCTGTAAGTCGTCCATCCCACCCATTCTGGTAAACGTGACGTCTCAAAAACGCCTTGGGCGAAGTTCTTCAAATTTGGCACAAGCGTCCAGTTGGAGTCAACAATGAACTGAATGAATTTTGTGGTCAAAGGTCACTGTGACGTCACAAAATGTGTTTTTGGCCATGATCCAAGAATTCATATGCAAATTATGACAGAATTACATATAAATGTCTAAAAGGATAAAATGATGTTTTATATCTAAAAGGTCAAAGGTCAACTTCACTGTGACATCATAATGTTCTGCAGTTTTCTGGACATTATTCAACATCATATCTCAGGAACAGAAGGAGAGACATTTGGTCAGATACTGAATTGGTGACTCTAATCTTGAAACTGTGCTGATTGTATAGATCTTCTGTGCTGCCGGGGGGAAGATGTGTGAAGCATCTATGTTTTACAGACGTGGATGTAAACTGTACGAGAAACTTGACTGCTGCACTGAGGCAGACAACCACGAGGCAACTTTAGTTTGAGTAGTATTTAGAGGAATAGTATTTTTTCTGCAGGCAGTCAGAGTAAATGTTTTAGAATAAAGATCTCCAAGTTATCATTTATTTTCTGAGCTTGATGATCTCATAGAAATACCATCGCTGAACTGCACATCTGAGCTCTCCTTCACTCACAGCAAATTCATAAAACAACAGAATTCAGGATCCTTATATTACATTGATCATAGTTTGATTATGTTAAACAAATAAAAAACAACATGTAATCCCAGTTTTGATGTTTCTCACTTTGTGTCCTCAGAGTGTCGATATGTCTGCTGCCAGCTGTCTGCTGACTGAAGATCAGTTTCTGTGCTCCATCTGTCTGGATGTGTTCACTGATCCAGTCAGCACACCATGTGGACACAACTTCTGTAAAACCTGCATCACTGAACACTGGAATATTAATGTCCCCTATCAGTGTCCAAACTGTAAGAAGGTTTTCTACACCAGACCTGAGCTGCAGGTCAACACTTTCATCTCTGAGATGGCTGCTCAGTTCAGACAGTCAGCTCAACAGAAAGCCAGCAGCAGCAGCTCAGAGCAACAAGTTTCCAAACCAGGAGAAGTTCCCTGTGACGTCTGCACTGGAACCAAACTGAAGGCCCTGAAGTCCTGCCTGGTGTGTCTGGAATCCTACTGTGAGACTCACCTGGAGCCTCATCTGACAAGATCAGGCCTGAAAAGACATCAGCTGATCGACCCTGTGGAGAACCTGGAAGGCAGGATGTGTCTGAAGCACGATAAACTGCTGGAGCTGTTCTGTAAGACCGACCAGATGTGTGTCTGCATGCTCTGCACTGTTTTAGACCACAAGACACATGATGTTGTTCCTCTGAGAGAAGAATATGAAGGAAAGAAGGCCGAGCTGGGGAAGACAGAGGCTGAAATTCAGCAGATGATCCAGAAGAGACGACTGAAGATTGAGGAGATCAAACACTCAGTGGAGCTCAGTGAGGAAGATGCAGACAGAGAGATAGCAGATGGTGTTCAGGTCTTCACCGCTCTGAAGGAGTCTGTTGAGAGAAGCCAGGCCGAGCTCATGGACACGATCAAAGAGAAGCAGAGAAAGACAGAGAAACAGGCTGAAGGCTTCATCAAAGAGCTGGAACAGGAAATCTCTGAGCTGAAGAAGAGGAGCACTGAGGTGGAGCAGGTCTCACGCTCTGAAGACCACCTCCACCTCCTCCAAAGCTTCACTTCCCTGAACACTGCTCCACCCACCAAGGACTGGACAGAGGTCAGCGTCCATCCACCTTCATATGAGGGGACTGTGAGGAGAGCTGTGAGTCAGCTGGAGGAGACGCTCAGTAAACAGATGAAGAAGCTTCTCGCTGAGGTCGAGCTGAAGAGGGTCCAGCAGTCTGCAGTGGATGTGACACTTGATCCTGATACAGCACATCCCTATCTCATCCTGTCTGATGATGGAAAACAAGTTACATGTGGTGATGTAAAGAAGAATCTCCCAAAGAATCCAGAGAGATTTGATACTTGTCCCTGTGTCTTAGCAAAGCAGAGTTTCTCTTCAGGAAGATTTTATTATGAGGTTCAGGTTAAAGGGAAGACT
>NC_065525.1:43801828-43815465 GCF_006386435.1 Epinephelus moara | reverse complement strand
CTTGTCCCTGTGTCTTAGCAAAGCAGAGTTTCTCTTCAGGAAGATTTTATTATGAGGTTCAGGTTAAAGGGAAGACTAAGTGGGATTTAGGAGTGGCCAGAGAGTCGATCAACAGGAAGGGAAAGATCCCACTGGGCCCTCAGAATGGTTACTGGACGATATGTTTGAGGAATGAAAATGAGTACAAAGCTTTTGCTTACTCTTCAGTCAGTCTCTCTCTGAAGTCTCGGCCTGAGAAGGTGGGGGTGTTTGTGGATTATGAGGAGGGTCTGGTCTCCTTTTATGATGTTGATGCTGCAGCTCCTATCTACTCCTTTACTGGCTGCTCCTTCACTGAGAAACTCTACCCATACTTCAGTCCCTGTTTTAATGATGGTGGTAAAAACTCTGCCCCTCTGATCATCTCTCCTGTCAATCAAGCACGTAGGAGCAGTTTGCTCAGAGATATTGTATTTTAACTAAAACTAATAGCGTCAGTCACACAAAGTAGAACAACCATCTGATTTTCTACAGAATGATTCACTCNGTAAAAACTCTGCCCCTCTGATCATCTCTCCTGTCAATCAAGCATGTAGGAGCAGTTTGCTCAGAGGAATATATTTTGACTAAAACTAATAGCGTCAGTCACACAAAGTAGAACAACCATCTGATTTTCTACAGAAAGATTCACTCTCATTTAATGTAATAAATGTATATTATTGGTGATGTACTGTGAATACATTGTTGATTTTTTAGATTCTGATTAATGTGGTTTTTCCTCTTTTTCTGTAAATGGTTTCTTTGATGTGTCACGTTGCTACTTACTACTACAACACAAAGATTTAATCCCACTGCTGATATTATGTAATGTAATCTTGTTTATTCCAATGACTGCATTAACTGCCTTAAAGACCTTTGAAACATCAAAAACAAATGTACTCAATCTATTTACTGATAATGTGAAAAATGATGGAAAGTGTAAAGGACTGCTTCTAAAACATTCAAAGGTCTAATGAAATAATTAGGCGTGTACCCGATTATGTCAGTTGGATCAGATCCAGCCGTTTAATACGAATATTCAACCATTCTTTTTGTGTTTGTTTTCATATACAGCTCTAACGTTTGAACAGGGCTCAGCAGGACGTTCAGTGTGACGGTGGAAATCATGCAATATAGTTAACAAGCTAACGACAGATCAGAAATGTGCAACATTTTCTGCAGACACCACATATCAAAACAAAAGCCAGAGACTGTGTCGTATTAAGTATCTGTGAGCTGTAAATTCACCACTTCCAAGCAGAGGATGGAAGATTATTTCAAAGCCTTCATGTGGAAAGTTTCTCCTCCTCTGTGCCACTGCATCACGTCCACAGCTGTTTGTACCAAAGAGTAGCGTGACAGTCAGACAGTTTATGGAAACAGTTAAATAAATATAATAAGGTTTTGAGTGCAGGGCTTTAACTTGTAGTGGAGTATTTTCAGTGTGGTATTAGTACTTTTACTGGCACAAGCCTCTCTTCACTGTGTTACCAGTTCAGTAAATTCTTTCATTTGTTTTTAAAGCGCTGCATGAACACACACCTGCTTACATCTCTGAACTGCTCATCCCCTATTCCTCCTCCTGACCCCTCAGATCCCAGAGCCAGTTAAAAACTAAAGGCGATGGAGCATTTTCTGTTCTTGGTCCTAAACTGTGGAACAGTCTCCCACTTAGTTAGATCTTCCTCCTCTATTGATACGTCTAAAACCCGTTTTAAGACCCATCTCTTTTCTTCAGCCTTTAAATCATCATCAGGAGGACACACCTGACCACACTGTTTTCTCTGTGGTTCATTTTGTTGTATGTGCAGTGCTTTTTGTGTGTTGATGTTGACCTGACCTGAGTAAAGGATCTGAATACTTCCTCCACCACTGTGCGCTCATGATTTGATCTTTACTGACCACCTTGCTCTGGTTTGTGGAACGCAGACGTTGTTCTTCTCCAGGGAGGACTGTGTTCAACATGTGTCTTCTGGAAAACAGAAGAAACACAAGTTGAGGTAAAAACAGACAGAAAACTGAACTATTGCTGCTGCAGGTGAGATGGATGAAGACCACACACACACACACACACACACACACACACACACACACAAAATGTCCCACAAGTTTCCAACATCACTTTCATCCTCCAAAGATTCAAATAAGTACATGAAAAATAGGCGTTCAAAGATACTGTCTTTATTTGTACTTACCATGTGTGTTTGTCCTTTGCTGTATCTGTATATTATTGGATGAAAAACAGGTCTTTTATAAAGTGCATCATGTCAGCTGACCAGCAGATGGCGCAGTAACACAACAGATCAGACCTCAACAGTCCCTTGACTGAAAGCTTTGTAGTAACAAGTCAACACTTTATTGATTCACTCACATCAGTCAGCAGTTTTATACATTTTTCACCTTTTTATGTACATTCATTTTGTTTTACACAATAAATACAAATAAAACCAGAAAAAATGTTAAATACAAAATGACTAAAAGAGAAACAGGTAGAAACAGTTTGTCTTTTTGCAGGACTCTGGTTGACCTTTGACCCACAGGCGGTTCAGGCTGGGTCGGGGTCGGACCGTGCAGAGCGTGGTTTGGTGATGGTGCTGTGGCAGATCTGATAACAGGTTTGGCTCTCTCCCTTGTCGTCCTCTGCTCGGTACTCTGTCAGACACAAATCCATCCACGGACGCTCACCTGACGTGAACACCAGATCGACATCACACACCTGAACTCACTTTCAGCACTTTGACAGAGAAATGCTGAATGACTCATGATGATGAATGTGGTTAACCTGTGTTTGACTCTTTTGTTGAAGCCCGGTTGCCAAAAGAAAAGTGGGCATTGGACATTTCTACCAACCACAGATACATACCATGGATGTACATTTCATACGTATCATATCCATGTTTGTAAAGTGACCTATTATACGAGCTGACTTGAGAACTTGGTGAGACGCCTGCCAAGCTGCAGACCACTGCTCGAGACCAACACACAAAAAACCAACTGTTTTTTAGCGAGTCTTTGCTGTTTCTGGCGCTTTTTAGCCATCAAACATGGGTGCTTTTCATAGACCTGTCACTCTTTTCATGGATAGTGCCACAAAAAGCTGTTGTGAGTTAGCAAGTCATTGCTGTGTTTCCAGCGGCCCCAATCTGTGGGGTTTTCTAGCGACCCGTCACCGTGTTTTCAGCGGGAATAGTGCCACAAAATGCGGTTGTTTTTTACCAAGAATTTGCTGCATTCCCTGTCAGTACAGTGCCACGAAAAACAGGTATTTTAAGCCAAAACATGATCTTTTCTGAACCATACCTATGTGGTTTCTGTGCCTCAACACAGCCACATGTTACCCACAGAGTTGTTGAAAAGTAAAACAAACTTTCTGCAGCACCAATCGAACACATCTGTAGTTTGCAGAAATGTACAACGCCAACATTTATTCTGCCGACTGTGTTTCTCTTTCAACGTCTTTAAAAGGTGAAGGACACTTAAGGTCGTGAATGTGTTGCTCAATACGCATTAATCATGTATGTTTTATCTCTTAGAAATGTCTCTTAATTGATTCTGTTGTTTCTTTACCTAAATGTTGTTGTCTTTATTTCCTGGTTCAGACGCTGGTTTTAAGCCTGATTGTCTCTGTTTTTATTCACAGACAAAAAGCAGGTCCAAACTGGGAACACTGCTACGCCTGCTTCTTCTTTCATGTGTGATTGACAGTCATTAGTCTAACTGGTGCTGATAGGAGGTGTTGGACAGTGCAGGAGTATTTACAGGGGAAATGTGCTGGATGTAAAACAAACTGAGATGTAAAATATTTAGTTTTTATCCCCGCTGTTTATTGATTTTATTGATTTTTAACATTTTATTGTTGCAAGTTTTGTCTTACTAAAATTCTATTTACTGTTTTAATTAATCTATGTATGTTTTGTCTGAGTTGTTTAAATTTTTGCCACGTGAAACACTTGATTTTTTTCCCTCTCCATTCAGCTGGATAACAACAACAACACAAAAATGGTCGCCACCATGTGGTAGGAGGTGTAGCTCTACACACAGAGCAGCAGTCTGCAGCGTCTTACATTCCTGGTCATTAAAACTAACAGTAATCCTGAAACTCTCCAGCAAGTCACCGTGTTGTAGACTGTTGAAGAAACCGATTCATTTAATTATTGTTTCATCAGAGAACAAAACCTTCTGCTGTTTTTATGCTTCAGGTTCATCTTATTTCTGTGTGTGATGTCGTTCACAGAATGGTTTGTCTTTATTAATTCACAGAAAAGATGACCTGTGTACTTATTTGTACCAAGTAATCAGATCTTGAAGCCAATTATTCTGTTAAAATGTCACTGAAGCTGCTTCACACTCAGCTTCACACTCGAAACTCGTCGTTTCAGCCTCTGAGTCTGACAGACGTACCAGTGCTGCCCCCTGGAGGACAGAGGGAGTCCATCATTTGACGGATGCTGTTCTGAGCCTCCTGATTGGATGCCACGTCCTCTGCCGACACGCTGAAGAACCTCTCCTGATGAAAGACACAAACCATCGTCATCATCACTCATTAGAGTAAAAATCACTTTCCACAAACAGTTTCAGGAGGTTTCATCAGGTCATGTTCTTTTACTTTATGATGTTTATTTGATGTCAGTTCTCTCAACACGATCGAATCCTCTCTGCAGGAAAGTTGTGATGGACTTTATTTATCAAACTGCATCAAAACTTCTCACTGATCTCATCACAGATTTGCAGGATGATCGAAGCTGTTTGCAAACTTCTCATTCTTTGTTTTTTACATTAATTGTGTCTGATAACCAAAACATGAAAAGGTTAACTAGTAAAAGTGATATGTTGGTGTCTGTAGATCTGGCCATACTTGGTTGTGGGGTTTTTTTGCGTGCAGTGTGTGCTGAGCTTTCAGAGCCACCGTAGGATTGTGTCTCTTTGTCGGTGTTACAGGCCACAACAGGGCTTCAAATACTGATCGTTTTAATTTTCTATCTATCTGCTTATATACAGAGCTGCAGGAATGAGTCCTAAAACATGGAAATGAGTTAGCATTTTAGCACTCCTGGTTCCTTCGTCTTGAAGTCAATGGGTTTTTGGTTAGCTGCCTGAAATAAGGTCTGTGGTTAACACAAGCTGAAGAGAGTTTGTTCTACGGCATAAAATACGTCAGTAAATATCCCACTGTGAATTTTGAAGCCTTTATGAGTCTTCAAACGGTGGTTGCTAACAAGTAGCTGAATGAGGCGCTGAACATGGCTTTACAGCATCATTGAGGTGGTGACATTAAGTCATGTGACTGTAGTGTATTTCCTTTGAAGCCTAATGTTTTTACCTCTGGGGATTGCATTCATGCTTCAAAATAAAAGTGTTGTTCATTTGTGAAGATTATGTTGCTGAATGGAAAAATCTCACAGGCTTTTTGACGAGGTAACCAGGGTGATGCTAACGTCTGTGTTGCCTCACAAGTAAAGATCATCCCTGCACCACTCTGCTGTTTGCTCAGTTAATCTCTTTGGTCTATTTAATGCCAGAAAAAAAAGAAAACTGCTGTTACAATTTCCCAAAGCCCAAATCTATGTCTCCAAAAAGCTTGTTTTGTTCGACAAACAAACCCCAAATTATTGATTTACTATTAGACAGGACGAGAGCTGCAAAGGTTGCTAAATGTATGATAAATGTCAAAGGAAAGTTTAGCTCAAGAATTATTACAATTTTAATATAGTTATTGTAGTTTTTAATAGTGAACTTATTTTGGGGAAAAACATATACAATCTGACATGGAGGAAGACCATGGAGAGGATACGGAGGTTTTCTATTTTGGTGAGAGGGTTCATGGGGAATATTTTTAATTTAAGCTCGACTCAACCAAACAGATTTTTTCACTTCTATTAAAAGGGTTTAATTATGTCTGCATGAATGGTGCAGCTTGGACACGCCATCAGTGATGAACCCAGGGTGTTTCGGGTCTTAGATCATCAGGCACCCTCACTTGGGCGACCCAGCCGGGGCTGATCAGTCCCTGCACACTACACCATGGATCTGCCCTCTTGATCCACAGCCAGCTTGAGGCTTTTTCTGCAGCCTCATTGATGTTTCTGGTGACTTTCCTCTCCTGCAACTCTTTGATGCCAAGGAGCCTGAGTGCCCAGTAGACAGATTGCCCTCTGCAGCCCACCTTGATTGGCTCACAGCTTTACCATGGTTAACTTTTTTTCTATCTGCAAATGACATGGTAAATACAGCTTAAGCAAATAACACCTATATTTCCATTTTATTCCTGTTATTTTCTGTTAACTACCATAAATTCCTGTAAATTCCCATAGAAAGTTTCCACCTTAAATACTCCCAGAATTTTACAACCCTACACAGAACAAAGAATAACCATAAATCGTCAGAATTGAAGAGATCAAACTGAGGACTATTTGGTATTTTTGCTATAGAAATTACTTTAACGATGCACCTTTTACGACCTCATAGTTGAACATAAATTTTTGGATCATCAATAATTCAATAAATCTATCTAAGTTATTAAGTCCAGCAAAAACTTCTTGTTTTGTACCACGACTGCAAAAAGTTTCACACTCACCTGGTGTCATTTGAACCTTTCTTTAAAATAAGATAAGTTTATTAATCCCCAGAGAGGAAACTGGTTTAGTCACCCACACACAGTGACAAATATACAAACAGGTCACAGCAGACAACATACACACAGTATAAAAACACACTGCCACCACAGCAGTAACACAAACTTCAGAATGCTTCCTATCATTCTGGTAAAAGATGAGAAAGGTGGTGATAAACTGAGATTTTCTACTTGTGATCTGAACTAAACTGATCCACAGTCAGCAGTATTTTACATGTAATCAGAAACTCACAGCGTCTCTCCACAGGAAGGCGTCCAGCGTGTCGGTGGCGTCCTGCAGCTCGAGCTTCATCAGCAGGACGAAATGCAGCAGCTGAACGCCGAGAGCTGCAGACGAGAAGAGACCAGAGACGTGTGTGTGATTGTGTGATTTATTTTGGAGAAAAAAAATCCTGCGGCTAGAACAGATCTGAGATTAGCCAGGAGTCGTTCATGAGCTTTTGCAAACCTGCTGAATCAGGAAGAAGGAAAACAAGCTCCACTTAAAACTCTGTGTGAAGAGCGAGCGAGTGGTTTTAAAACTGAAGACTACACGCCGAAGCGTCAAAGAACAAGCAGCAAACAGCACAACAAAACCCAAAGATATTCAGTTGATGCTGATATAAAACAGAGAGAAGCAAAAAATCCTCCTGCTGGATAATCTCCAACTGATCAGGTTGTGAAAACGTTCACATGAAGTCGATGCTTCTTCCATCAAAGCTGCATTCCTTCATGTTTTGGCCACTTAGCACTGACATTTAAACTAGAGTGTGAGTCGTTTCCTGTGTAATCTCCGCTGCCACAATTTCCTCCAACAGTCCAGAGATTCAAACCAAACTCTCCTCTCACCTTCTGCAATGATTTTCTCATCCATCAGCTCGACTCCTTCAGCACATGAAGGTTCCCTCACTGCAGCGTCTGAGCACCTCTTACACCTGAAACAAAGAAGAGGATACATTATCAGCTGTTGGCTACATGCCTCCTTTACTGTGAATAAAACAGTTAGTTAATGTACAGTAAATATGCACAGACTCAATTGTTCCCAGTGACACTTTCCTTTCACAGTTAGAGACAAAATGGTTGAATGTCTGTGGTTATCCTCTTTAACTGGCTCAGTCACACTTTTTCCTAACAGCTGCAGAAGTTTACACACACACACGCACACAGCCACTGACCATCCTTTGACAGCATTAATAAACGTCTCCTGCGTCGACTGCTGAGGATGGATCAGGGTGGTGAAAGCCAGGAGAACTTTACCTCCCTGAGTTTAATGGAGAAGAAATAAAATAACGGTGTGGCTCTGTTCTCCTGGTTGGGTCTCGGCCCCTTTAGTTTCTGTGAATGCTACAGCATACAATGATATTTTTAACAACAACTTTGTATGAACGGTTTGTGTTTGTTCCCTGTTTCAACATGACAATGCTGTTTTGCACAAATCCAGCTCCATACAGAAATGACAGTCCCAGTTTGATGTGGAAGAACTTGGCTGGTCTGCATAGAGTCCTGAACTCAACACCTCTGAGATGAACTGGAGCAGAAGTGGCAGAGTGGCAGATTCCTGCTCAAGGTTTACAGCAGTTCCAATAGTAAACACATAACTTTTAGCATTTAACAACCTACAACAGCAGATTCATTGATCAATCAGTATAAACTGTGTTTCATCAGAACTCAGCTACTGAGCCGTCCACAGCCCTGAACTGTGATACTGAAGAGAATATAAGAAAAAAAGCTGTTTGTCTGCTACAAGATGGAGCAACTAACTGATGTTGATAAAGCTCTGACTGTATTCTAGGACTCATCAGTGTGTGTGGCTCATCTCTGACCCGTAGTATCTCTTCCTGCCTCTGAACAGGAAAGGTGCAGACAGGTCGAGCAGAGCCAGCTGACCTCCTGATGACTTCACAGGAATGATGTTCTGGTAGCCGGCTGCGAGTTGACACGTTTCCTCCAGAGTCGAACCTGCAACACACCAAAACCTCCGTCACCGGTGTCTGATTCTAGGATGAAGACTTTGTGTTTTTGAAAGCAGCAGTAAAAGTAAAACTTGTATCCCTTTCAGTGTGATTCAATTTCAAACTTTACATCTGCCAATAAGAAGAGCTGAGGAGTCTAAAGTGTTGCTTAAGACTGTTACCCATGAGGTAAATAAGGTCCTTAGTTTTGTCCTCAGAAATGAGCTGGGTGGACAGGTGAACACTCAGTGCTCGTTTCGGGGATCCTGGGAAATCTCCAGGCACAGTGACCTGTCCAGAGAGCGCCCACGGTGGAGGACTGCAGGGTCCAGAGTCCCTGGACGCTTCAGAGAAGAGACTTGCCACCAGTTCATCATCTGGGACGTCCTGCCTGAGATCAGAGGGAAATTAGAGATCTAATTTCATCGCACTTTACAAATCAAACAGTGCACGCCAGTGATTCATTTGTCTCCTGTTACAGTTCAATCTGTTTGTTTACTCTGACATTTGGCATTTTATATGTTGCAGACAGTTTGTATTTGCACCAAATTAATTCTTAGACATTTGTATTTGCTCTCTTTACTTTCAAAACATTAAAACTTCTGAGTTAAATCATATTTAAGCTCATAAATTCTACTTTACCAACTTTAAATACTTCTAACTAATCACCGACTGCTACAAATGCCAGACTGGAAATTATTTTTTAAGAACAAAAGTAAACTAGAAAACTCAGCACATTCCTCACTGAACACTTCCTGTGACTGAGCAGGGCTGCAGCAGTGCGTCAGTAAAGCCAATTATAATGTCTGCATGTGCACGTGACAGCAATGGAACCAGAAATGTCAAAGATGATACTGGGTCACAATTAACAGCAAACACTGGGCCTCATTCACTAATGTACGTAATAATGTTCTTACTCTGCGCATATATAGAAACATCAGCAAAATCACCGTCGGATTTATGACACGTGCGCACCAGCTGATTTTGTTCTTACCACCGTGCACATGTTTGTGAATCACAATCATTCTCAATTGACAGGGGCTACCTGCTATCTGCAATCAGCATCCTGCCACTGCCACTCATTTTTAATTTTATTCCTTTATGTCCTCCATTATGAAGAAAGAACATTGTTTGCTAGCTTGATGCTAACGGCAGTACTCAGGGGGTTGACAAAGTGCCTCTGCTGTTTCACACCATCATTTTTCCTTTTTTACTCTGTGTGGTAACGTCCCTACAGGAAATACCAAAAACGCTGGGGTGTTGTTGGCGTACAGGTGTCTCGCTCTGGGTTCCTATTGGTCAAAGGGACGGCTGTGACGGGAACGGGTCATGAATGACAAAAAGAAAATCAAGCATGCTAGACTTTTTGTTGGAACATCATGAGGCATCCCAGACGTGGTGTCGTTGTCGTCTACTATGGCACACTACATGAGATGAAGCAATGGATTATCGTGTACGACACTCATTGTCGTTCACGATCCGCACCAACACAGTACGATGCTGCGTCGGGCTGTAATCGGGCTGATATTGTGAAGTGTGAACGCGGCATTAGAGGTGTGTCAGAATCTCTTCTATACCCTGCAGGCTACCAATTAACCAGTCGGCTACAAATGAAAGTATGTGCATTTTTTATAAAATAAAAACTGGGACACTCTGTTTTCATAGTTGAATTTTTTAATTTATAATTGATGGGGATGAAAGGGTGTCATGGTTTTTTAATACATTTGATCAGTGCATTAGTGAATTAATGGTTTTAAATGTTGTCTATTAAACCCTTTTCCAATAACTATGGTTTTGATATGTTGTGCATTAAGTTAAAAGGTGTGTGTTTACATTTTCTGAGACAGCCAGGCCTTCATCATTTGTGCATACGTATGGTCTGAGACAGTTCTACATTTGTTTGCAGAGTACAAACCAGTGCAGGTAAGAAAATATCAATGAATCCCAGATTCTACTAAAACTTTGTATGTATGGTTTAAAGTACAGATTTGTCTGTGTGCATTGTTTGTGAATGAGACCCAATGAGAGCTCTGAGTCCTGACTGGACAGTGTGTGTGTGTGTGTGTGTGTGTGTGTGTGAGCCTACATTGATGTACACTTGCTGCAGTACAGTTTCAGAGCCTGATGGAGTCTGCGGGGCTCGTAGGATCTCAGCTGGACTCTGACATGATGAACTCGACCCGGATCAGACCGCTTCAGCTCAGACAGCATCACCGGCTGTGTGTCGTGACCGCAGCTTCTCTCTGACACACACACACACACACACACACACACACACACACACACACACACACACACACACACACACACACACACACACACACACAGAGATGAACACAGTCATAGATCACAGTCACAAGCAGAGTGACTTTCATCAACTTTGAAAGACTTTTTAATGCCACGCAGGAGGGAATGATAAAATATTTTCCTTTAAAAAAACTGGAAAATGGAAAGTGACACACAGCCTGCAGTCACAGCACTTTTTAGACTTCTAAAAAGTTTAAGACGTGACACATTTGATCTGACTACTCTGGAACATTTAAGGCCTTGAATGATATTTAAAAAATGCAGAAATTTGTGGAAAACATTCTGGACACCCTGCAAACAGAATTCTTGATGTGTCTCTGAAGTCAAATATCTTTTCTTTTTAAAATCACATCTTAAACATCTCAGAGGCTGTTCGATGACAAATGACACATTAGCTTCTCAAAGTCAATGATGCTTCCTTGGTCGAGGGAAATTCACCGTACTTCAAATTAAAATGTGTTTTTTATAAACTCGCAATCCATTCAGAATGAACCAGCGACCAGAGTGCATAGGGGCTAGCATGTTTTACTACTTGAGAACTGATATGAGAATTGATGGTCAAAAATCCCTCCAAAATACCACATTAAGACACCAAGACCTTGAAGAACACCACAGAAAAATCCAAGCTGTGATTTGTAATCAAAAACTATTTGGTGATTTCTGTAAGAAATGCAGCTCTTCAGCAATTGGATGGTGAGCACTTCTGTTCTAGAAACTGCAGAGAAACTCCCTTACTGTAAGTGTACGTATGAAAGCCAAACATCCTCTGAATGCCTGAAGTCTGTAGTTTGTGGCTGTAAAGTTTCATGAGGCTGTGATTATCCCAGAGGTCACTATAGGTCATTTTATACAGTGATGTCCGTTTAAAAACATAGTCTCATTATAATGAACTGGCTACTATGGGTGCTAACATCATCACACATTAATCAGATTGGGCTCATTGAATGCACAAGTATATCAGATTTTCAGTCAGACCCAAGTAATCAATCCCAACACGGTTTCGGGAGCCCAGTGTGCAGAAATATTCAAATACAATAGCTGAAAATAACACATTTATACTGCATGCAAAATAAAGCATAATGTGGGCATGTCAGTAAAGGGGAGAGTCATGGGTACCAGCAGAACCCATTTTCATTCAGATATCGTGAGGCGAGAGTTCAAGGGACCTTTGTGAAAATGGCCGTGCTGTTTTCCCTCGCTAAAATTTTAGCTTAACTTTGTAGCCTTATTTAGCCCCCTTCCTGTGACGCTAACATAACGTGGCTGGTATCCCCGGGTTCCTTTTGTCTTCTAGTTTTATATGATACCAGTTTATTATCACTCTAATGTTATGTGTGGCCATATTGTTGTGTTGTATTATTTATCTGTTTTTTTCTTCCTGCTCTTTATCTCCTCTTCTTTCCTCTCTTCCATTCCTCCCTACCTGTCTTTCTACAGGAGTGAAACACCTGAAAGTAACCAGGAAGTAGAGTATTAGAGGGAGCTGAGGGGAGGAGTGGATGGACACACAGACTGACCTACACAGGGACAGTCACCAGCACCTAGCAGCACCTGCCTGCAGCAGCAGCAGCACTGGACTCATGGGGAAACGGGTTTCTTCTTTTGTTCCCAGCCTGGAATAGTTGGTTGGGCTTTGTAATTTTAGTTTGTTATTTCAGTTTGGGTTGAAAGTTACCGACAGTTCAGTTTTCTGGTTTTGTTTAGTTTCAGTGTCGATATTAAGGGGAACGAGCTGGGTCCAACGGCCCACTGTGTGGTTGGCCCAGCGACCCCCCATCTTTTGTTTCTTTTGGCCGGGATCTCCAACCCTCTTTGAGTTGTAAGGATGGTTCGTCTTATTGTTAATAATAAAACTTTGATTGTTTTCCCCCTGTCCATTGAGCTTGTCTGTTTGGTGAGGCCGTAACATCTAGCTTTAAAACGTAGCCATCTATAGCCTCTGAAAGACAGGAATGTCGGATCGCCTGAAGCCCGGTGGGTCTCAGAGAGTTAACAGCGCTGATGATACACACAGGCATCCTTCAGATTTCCCTAAATGAAGGCCGTGTAGAAAGGATCCTTACTTGACTTGAAGAATCACCTTGTATCTTGTAAGTTAACTTTCAGACTTTTAAAGTCTGTCTGAATACCTTTTTCACTCTCACACCAGAGAAAGTATGATGGAAAAGCAGAAGGAACAATATAGCCTAGAATAAGTTCCTGTTACATCATGTTTTTTTGTTTTTTTTTGCACTTGGACTTAGAAAGCTGTATTTGTTTCATTTCACACTGTTTAACTTCACACCAGACCTGTTGAGTTGCTGCGGCTGTGTTTCATACCTGTGCTGCACTCCACTGCTCCACCAACACCTAAAAACAGAAACGGAAACCATCAGGGACTGAAACAGATACAGGAACACAAATCAATAAGAGATAAGTAGCACAGGACTTTAAACAGACTGTACTGTATGACTGTACTCTGCCGAGCTGTGGGGGGGAAACATCGCCTGATCTGAAAAGCATTTTATTTGAAAGCTTATATCTCACAACTGTTAACTTATAAAGCTCTAAATGGTCAAGCTCCATCATATCTTAGTGAGCTCGTAGTGCCATATTATCCCACCAGAACACTGCGCTCTGAGAACGCAGGGTTACTCGTGGTCCCTAAAGTCTCCAAAAGTAGATCAGGAGCTAGAGCCTTCAGCTATCAGGCTCCTCTCCTGTGGAATCATCTTCCTGTTACGGTCCGGGAGGCAGACACTGTCTCCACA
>NC_065525.1:43790247-43801273 GCF_006386435.1 Epinephelus moara | reverse complement strand
ATGCTGTAAAGCCCTGTGAGGCAAATTGTGATTTGTGATATTGGGCTTTATAAATAAAATTGATTGAATTGATTGAACAACTTCCTGGTACTGAGCAGCAAAGAACCATCTGGATATTACAAGCTGATAAAAATTGCATGTTGAGGCAGTAACATTCACAACAAATAAAAGCAGAAAGTATACAAGCTTATGCAAACAGAACATTCAGAGAAGGAGACGAAATAAGCACATCATACTATAACAGTCTGAATTAAAGGCTTTGATTGTCTTGTTTGAAATGTACTTTATAACCTGTATGATTTGAATGCTGTGTTTCATTTATGTCGTGAATTCACCTTAAAAGACCTTAACTCTGCACAAAGCCAAATAGCTGACGCAGGTTCATAAAGAAGTTAAATTTCAAAGAGCGTTCGTGCTCTTCCTGTAAACAAACTGCGTCCCAAATATTTTGTCCACTCAGAGTTACACAACAGACATCAGCCTGCAGGTCTGAATGCAGACAAACAGCCGCAGCTTTAAAAGAAATCCTCCGCATGTCTGTCTGTGTGGAAACTTTCAGGTCACAGGCAGTTTGGACTTTTTATTTTATCCCCAGTGAAGCGTGGGCTTTTAGACGGCCCTGCTAATGGAAGCAGCTCCCCGCAGCTTCACTCCATCCATCCGTCCTTTTCCTCAGTGAAGAAATCGGCCTGTCTGAGCAGTCAGGATGGTCATATTTCTGCTGCTGGCAAACACGTTTTTCATTTAATCAAAGACCGGCAGGCGTCCGCCACTCACATACTCCCTCTTCTTTGTATTTTAGTCACGCATATGAAAATATTTTGATTTTCCTTCTCAGTCATTTGCAGATGAGGGAAACGGTGTGTGGTTTTTTTTTATTTGTCCGTCTCACACACGTCTGACTGAACAGATACTCCCGCCTCATATCAGACAGAATTGTAAACCCACAACGCTCCTTCTCCATCTTCGGTCCAACATTACCTCCACTGTAACTGATTTCTGTGGGGGAGGGGTTATCAATTTTCCCTAACCAATCACGAGAGACCAACATATCCACCTGAATCTAACAACATGTAAATTCAGCACTGATGCATCACCATGCAACCAAATATTTCACCAAAAATCTGTCATGGATGCACAATAATATCGGTACATCATTGGTATCGGCTGATATTGGCCAACGTGCTTTTTCTTATTTTGCAAAATGAATGAATATTACATAGATTAAAAAGTATTGTATTTCATGTCTCCATCACAATAGGAATATACATGTATGATATGATGTTAATTCCACTACAGAAGAGACCTGATGATCACTAAAATAAGGTGGGTATATCGATATTGGATATCAGTCAAATGAGTGGTTCAGCATGTATCAGCAAAAAATCCAATAGTGTGCATCCCTAGTTTTTGTTCATATTTTGTTGCATTTCCTTTGTATATACTGTAGTTGTTAATGTGTACAGTTTTTGGGGAGCTTTTACTTTGTCTAATGTATGTCGACACTGTGACCACTTCTTGTAGAGTTGCACTTCCCTCCTCGAGGTGTGTAAGCACGGGCAAGAAGTTGTTGTACTCCTCATACTGTGTGTTTTACAAAGACTTGGCAATAAGCCGGTGTCCGACTCATTCTCCCACACGACACACGAGGCAGAATGTTTAGCAAGATGGTGGGTCAGTTTAAGCCGGCTACAACAGCACACTGGTTTTCTCAGGGTGATAATGAGGAGACGTCAATTTAGAACAGCCTCGACAGCAGCATCCATCTTGTCTATGGCGCTCACTGTTAAAGTTCTTAGTCCTCATTGGTTCTGGTGCACCACCTGACAATGGTAGTAGCTCCGCCCTGTGGTGCTGACTGGCTAACTGTTAGCTCATTGAACTGATTTTCAACCGAGAAACTGCTGTATCCTGTCATGATTCCAGAGAACTGAATCAGCTCAGTAGAAAAACTGACAGAATTTGAGACCCATCAAACATCAAGTCATACCAGGAGACTCTGGTGGAGTGCTCCAGACCTCCAACAGCTCTGAGTCATTCAGCTCAACAAAGTCGTCCCTGTCGTCCCCTGGAAAGGCCTCCATGACTCTACAGATACAATAAGAAAATGACTTCTGGTTATGAGACATGATCATAAACATTCACATATACAGAAATAGGGTGAAAACCTTGTATTAAAACAGGTCTTTTTGTGGTCCAGAGCTCAGTCTGCAATATGACGCAGATTTTCTACAATCATTTTATTTTTAGCCTCAGTTCTCTCAGGTATATTTGTCCCCCGTCTCCTGCTGTACCTCTTAAGCTCCTGCACGACTGGGCTATTTTCTGGGAGAACCCTGATCCCCCTGCCGTACGCCGTCCCTCCATGAAGGTGAAAAGCGAGGTGATCCACCTCCTCCTCCGACTGGCTGCTAGTGAGGCCCGGCACCTTACTGGATCCTGGGATCGCTCGCAGGTTGTAGATCCTCAGGAAGTCCCCGGGCTGATGAAAAGACACATGAGACAATTAACACACAAAAAAAGCATTCAAAGATAAAAACAGATTATTATTTAAATATAAGAAACACTTTATTAGTAAACAGAAGAGCTGCAAGAGAGAGAAGGATCTTGGAGTGCATGTCATGGTTTATTTCAAATGCAGTATTACCAAGTGGCAACCTCTAGGGTTGGAAAATGAAGCCAACATGGAAGTGCCAAAAACTGCAAATGCCCTGTACATTTTCATTTCAAAAACAGCGTTTGAAAATGAAAAGGATCTACCTAAACACAAGTGTTTTAGCACATTTCTCTGTCCAAACCAAGCAGCAACCTCTTAGGTGGAAAAGTGACACCAATGCAGAAGTGGCAAAAACGGCAGCTCCTCAAATGGCCACTTGAGGCTGGCTCCAGAAGCGAGTCAATCCCGATAGACCTCCAGGTTAAAATGGCCAACTTTTCGTAGAAATAAACACGTTAACAGCCTGATACAAAAAACGATTTTGGTCTCTATAGCTAAGAACTTTCATATAACTCACCCGTTCACATTATATTAAGGCTTAAAGTTATGCATATCTGATTTGAGTGACAGATGGATGCTGTCTGTTGACAAGTCACTACCACTGCGACAATATTGGTTCAGTACAGTAACCACGACGTGACCCCAGAGTCACAGACATGTAGCTGTTGCTGCTGCTATATAGTGTGTGTTCAGTTCAGGACATTAGAACATTTTTGTCGCCTAAAAAAAGTCTTGTTCAGCCTTTGGTTGTACTTAAAGACCCCCAAGGAGTCCACTGTTCAATTTTTCTGGTAACTGCTTTTTGCTTTAATGGTTTTACACCTGTTTCTACCGGCAAAAATTAGCATTAGCAATATCACAGCGAACCAAAGCTGTAAATCTACTATGCTAACGGGGCTAGCAGCTAGTGTTAGGGTTAGCTCCACCCGCTCATCCAAATATGGTAACTTTTGACTCCAAACATTGTAGATGACAATGGCCAAAACAAGAGTACACAAACCATTGAGTGACATCACCCATTGCTGCATCCGTCATTTTAAACAATGTCTCTCGAATAACTTACAAGAAACACACCCCCCCAAAAAAAACTATAATGGATTGCAGCATTTTAACCCTAGTAGGACAAAGCTTTTTATAATTTACGAGCACACGAGTGTCTTGCACAGAGACACCAATGTCAACATTAATCGCAGGTTGAACCTCCAACTCTGCGATTAATGTAGGACCTGCTCTCCCTCCTGAGCCACAGCCCCCCTTCCCCTCTCCAAGAGACACACAACAGGTGATTTTAGTGTCTGGCCTTCGATGTTTTCACATCTCTTTGGCATCATCAGGGCTATTTTCTCCTCAAGACACACAGAAGACATTTTACCACTGCTTTTACAGGCTGAATAATAACCATGACCATAAACTGATGTGGATGTGTAAAATCGTCCAAGATCCCTTTTTTAGACAGAAAAATAAAATGTAGGTGGTGGGTGATGCTTTTTGAGCGAAACCTTTTGCCAATTTATACATAAACAAATCATTTTTTCAATCGTGTTTGTGACCACTTGATGATGGCAAGTCTAACATTCACCCTTCTTTTAGCTCTGTTTTTGATCTCCACCAACTCCTGAGGTAAATATCTGTCTCTTTAGCTGCTAAATGGTCCAATATGTTCACCAGCTAGTCTCTATAGCCCCGCTCCCACCAAACACTTTCAGTACACTACCTTTGGAACCAACAGTAACCCTTCAGACATGGTACCTAGGGGTGTCAGTGGCTTAGTGGTAGAGCAGGCGCCCCATGTACAAGGCTGTTGCCGCAGCGGCCTGAGTTCGACGCCAGCCTGTGGCACTTTGCTGCATTTCACTCCCTCTCTCTCTCTCAGTCTTTAAAACACATTGTGTGTTCTAAGACCAAACAAACAATGTTAATTCTCTCTCTTTCTCCACAAAACTTTTACAAAGACATTTTTCAAATAATTTGAAACATGTTTTATTAACATCTACTAGCAGTCTTGTTCTCCACTGTCGATTGGCAGCACATTGCTATGTTTCTCTGTGCATTGCTGCCACTAGGGCCCCATTTACACCAAACACTTTCAGTACAGCACCTTTGGAACCAACAGTAACCCTTCAGACATGGTACCTAGACCCTAACGTTTCCACCACAAACAGTACTCTCTCGCTGTATTTCCTCATCAGCGGTGACACAGATGGAAGTCTGCACCTGGTTTATCGTCCACAGAACGAGGCTGCACGCCCACATTTTCACAACAAAATAGAACAGGCTGCAGTGAGAGTCTCTCTCCATGGGATATTTAAAAATAGCAGCTTTGTGCATTTAGTCCTTCTCAGGCAAGCTCAGGGGTTTAGTGTTGCTGTAGCCCACAGGAAGTGAGGATTAGAATATATGACCTTCACATAATCCGCTCCAAATTAATCTATATTTTTAAAGTCATTACTAAAAGTGTGTGTCATATAAAAACTAAAGTGATGGTCAAAGTTGTCACAGTGAAATTTAAGGTGTGCTGATGGATTCACGTCATCAACTCATGCATTGAGTAACATTACAAGTTAACGTTCCACCTTAAAAGTTGCCGGCAGTCGGCCCAGTGAATGAAGTTATTTTTTCTCAGACTCCAGCTGCTGTGAGAGGCAGCAAAACATCCTTTCATTTTATAGTTACAGTTTACTAATAAAACTCTCCACAGTATGAACAGTGGTTACATGAGCCTCAAAACCAGACACAACTCAGCCCTGAGCAGAGTGACCGTCCTCTACTGACCAATCAGACTGCAGTGTTCACAGCTCCACCTTTTAGTACCAGATCTGTGTGCTAGGTACCCCAACAGAGGGGGGACCAAACATGGGGACGGTGAGGAACGCTTCTGTTGGGACCATCCACAACTTTTCACTGTGGAAACGGAGAAAAAGTGAACTGAACTGAACTGAACCGTACTGCTCAGTGGAAACTGGGTCCGTCTGATGTTTGCTGCTGAACAGGTGTTGTACATTGGATTTATCAGAGCTTGTTTATTGGAAACACTGAGCCTGAATCAGACAGAAAATGTGCTGTAAAGCCAAAACTAGGAGCTAAGAGAGGCTTAAAGCTCTGTACAGCTGCAGAGTTGGTGAAAATTCTCTGTGGATTCACAACTACAAGTGACAACTTCTACATTGCACATAGAAACTTATAGTATTTAGTTTTTAAATGTATGTAGATGGTCATACAGTTTAAATCTGAGCTTATCCAAACACCTCCTGAACCATCTCCTCTCTGTGACAATGAGCGGCCGTGCTTCAAAAGGATTTATCCAAACGCTCCATCCCACCTTTCACAGTCTGATGGTGTCATTGTAGACTTCATCAGGTTTTACCCAACAGCAGATGGCGCTGTTGCACCAAACTTACAGTCAGTGTGATGACAGTGATTCAGAGGCTGCTCAAACGACTTGGTTTGTCATTTCTGTTTTTTTCTTTCCCTTCAGCTCTCCGTCACGACGAGCCTGCAGTCGACACAAATCTTTCCTCACTCTCATCATCAACAAACGCTTCACTGATCAAGTGTTCACTCAGAAATTACACTGGCAGCCTGTACATTGTTTTTACATGGCAGGGTTCAGTCAATATAAAACCCAGATGCACACATACAGTATATATGATATTTAATTGCATTATAGCCGGAGAGCAGAGGAATGACTCAGAAAGTGGATCCTCTATAAGCTTCCTTTAAATCCAATTTCTCCGCACAGTGAGTGAAGTTTAAGTCAGGGTGGATTAACAGCTGGCCTCCTGAGGCCTCGCCTCTTCTGATGATCGAGGAGCTGAGAGATGAACTGGGAGGACTGGACAGCTGCCCTCACTCACATGGAAGCATTTTATTATTCTGAGTTATCCTCTTATCTAGATTTATGTCCACAAACCGGGTGTTACTTTGAGGAGAAGCTCCGCCGTTTAAGTGAGTTTAAAGAAACCCCAAAAGAAATTAAATTGGTTCTACTTCCTATTTAATCCCATCAAAAGACCAGATGAATCTGTCACATAAGATTCAAAATATACTGACCCTTCCAGGGGCCATCTGAAAAGTAACCTTTATTATTATATTAAAGGAGCAGCGTGTAAGATTTAGGGTGATTTAGTGGAGTCTAGCGGAGAAGACTGTAACCAGCTGCAACCAGCTGAAACTTCTCCCAATTAGAATTCCTTCAGTGTTGATTGTTCAGGAGGTTTTTCACTGGGAGCAAATTACCCAAACAAGTCTGCACCTCTCCAAAACAAAAAGACTAGGTGATTAAAACTGGTAGAAACATGTCACAAGTCAGCGTTTCTTCCATGCTGTGTCACAGACGGCTCGCTCGTCAAGCGCCTGCTATGTGTGCTCACCTTATGATCCTAAGGAGGTTTCTACCGTGAGCCGATTAATCCGCAGGGGTCTCTCCCTCTCTACAACAAACGGACCCGGTGATATAACACTGAATAAAACAGTTCCATATTGAAAATTTCTCCAATGCTGTTTGGCATGTCAGAGCCAGGCCTTTAGCCTAACTCCTGCCAATGTGTGCTCACTATTTTTCTCTGATTAACTTCAGATCCAGACGTTCAGGAGGTTTTTACCAAGAGCCAAAATACCTGCAGAGGTCTCTTCCTCTCAAAAACAAAAAGACCAAGTGACTAAAACTGGTAAAAACACTGAATAAAGCAGTTTCATATTAGATCAAATCAGTGTTTGTGTGATGCTGCTCATTGCGGAGGGGCTTCCAACTACAGTGTCTGAAGCAAAAACAATGAAAAACTGTGAATGGCCCTATCTAAAGCCAGCGTTTGGTTTGTCTCTTCTAGGTAGGGCTGGGCAATTAATCAAAAATTAATTGAAACCAACAATCAGAACCTCTTACATGCGTGTGTTCATGTACTGTCCCCTTAAAAATGTACTAGTGCATGTTTAGACACGTGACTCCGCCCCGTCCAGTCCACGACCTGGAAGCAACATGGAGGAGAACTCAAACACCGTGCCAACTGAGCAACTGTCCATCGTTTGGACACATTTTGGCTTTTTTGAAGACGACACTGAACAGAAGGAAAATCAAATGTAAACACTGCGGAAAAACGGTTTCAGCGACCAAAGGTAATACCACCAATCCGTCTCAGCACTTAGAGCACAATCACGTTACCGAATATGAACAGTAAATGGGTAAAAAAAACAACAACAAAAAAAACTGACAAGCGCCCAGCAACAGGTGCCTCCACTAAGGAGCTCTCGATGACACAAGCATTTACAAAGGCTACACAATATTCAAAATATCTAAATATTCAATAAATAACCATGAACACTTCATCTGTGTCCTTGAGTTCCTTCAATTATTTTAAAATCTCAAGATAAGGTATGCAGTCTTCCTTTAGAAAAAATATCCCAGCTTCAATAGTTGAGCATATTTACAGTGTGAAACTTGTCAGTGAACTATGAGCGCAAAAAACAAAATAATCGTTCAGTAATCGTAATCGAGGTCAAAAGTTCAAGTAATCATGATGTTGATTTGCGGTCATATCGTCCAGCCCTAGTTCTGTGCTACTGTAGAAACATGGCGGTGCAACATGGCGATCCCTGTGAACGAGGATCCGTCCCCTTCGTAGATATAAACAGCTCATTCTAAGGTAACAAAAACAAAACATTTCTTATTTTCAGATGATTATACACTAAAGAAAACAATATATTATATATTTATTTCTGCCAATATATCCCAATAAATCCCACAGACTGGACCTCTAATTGAAATAAAAATTGGTTTCCACAAAGTTAAATTTAATGCAGCGAGGCCAGACATATCACTCACCTCCTTATTCCTTCAGTAACACTTTCTAAGTAAGTACGAAAACATGCTGTTTGAGTGTGAATCATTATTAAGAACACATAAATCCCACTGTGGCAGGAGGCAAACAATGAGACCAAACAGACAGTATTTTTGTTTGCAGAATCCCAGAGTCTGCGCGGGGTTTTATTCCGTCTCCGGAGACCTGCATGTTTAGCAGAATGAGACAAAAGAAAACAACGGTAAGTACTCGTGAGTCTGGCTGTGTTTTCTCAGAGCTACACGAGAGTTTAGCAGAATTTACCACAGTTTGAGTTTAGAAACAGGTGTAGAGAGAACTGCCAGAGTGACTAATGCTGTGAAAAAACACCAGAGGACAGACGGCAGGGCGAATAAAGGCGGTGCCATGTGGCATTGGCTCTGATCTCGCCCGTTCGAGCTTCCTGTCTGTATCCACATATTAAATCCTCTGCAGCGGTCCTGAGAGGCCAGGTGTGATTATAACGAGCAGACATTCAGCTGAGGGAAGCAGCACTAAGTTTAGACCAGAACATGACTCATCTGATCTGAGGACCAAGGTCACAGTGTGTCCAAAAGTACAGTCACTTACTGAGATGCTTTTGTTGATGAAAGTTGGCCCTGCAGTTCTGACGGTGACAAAACCTGTACTTCATTCATCTTTTTTTGTTTTTTGTATCCTGATTCATGTCGGCACAGCTTGGAGGAGGATTTAAACCCTTAGTGGACATGAGACTGAACGAACTCCCAGACGCCCCGAAAGAGACAACAGCAGATTTCTCTGTGTCCGTGTACAGAAGATAACAGACTCTCAGATTTCCACACAGTGACAAAAACAGGCTGCCAGGTGCCTTTGTAATGTCCCCGTGCACAAAGATAGGTCCATGAGGGGATTCCCAGATTGGTGTACACTCTTAGAAATAAGGGTTTAGCAGAAGGGATCTTCCTGAAGATCCAAAACCATATGCTTTGGAAGAACCCTTTTTTGAGGATAAGGTCCTTCAAGTCTTTGCTGTAAGACGAAGGGTTCCATTGAGAACCCTTTTCATCCAAAGAACCATTTCTGGAAGAAGGGATTGTTGAAAGCATGGGTGTCAAAAGATTCTATATTCAAATATTTACTCATGTTTCAAACGGTAATTTTAAATCCAGATGTATCTGGAATCCCCTTAAACAGTTAATTTTACTGGTGTTCTGCAACTGATATCTTTAACATCATTTTATGCCACACAACACCACATGGTCTGCATTGTTTTTTCCACGGGTACCTGGTACTTGGCATTTTGTTTTCAGTTTGAATTGTTTTTAAAACCTGAGTGTGAACCTTCAGTGTTTTGGGTTCACATCAGCCCCAGACCTTCGGGGGAAGCCAAAGGCTGCTAGACGTGGATCCCTTGACCCTGGGTTAACCTGTTAAACTAAAGCTATGATCAGCGGGAGAGAGATCTATGGGTAATGTAGTTAGGTACTATTTTAACAGAACACCTGGGTGGGTTCTAGATGAGATTCCTGGAATATAAAAGGGTTCTCGGTAGAAGCCCCTGGGTAGGCTATTTTTAGCACCTTCAGAAGGTTAAAGGTTCTAGAAAGTACCCTTGGATACGCCTTTTCCACCAAACTAGCTCTGGCTATTGAACCAGTTCCGTTCAGGATTGTTGGAACCTCGGTGCTATCTAGAGAACCAGCCCGCATTTCCACCAGTCTTGATTATTACCATTGTGATCAAGGGTGCGTCATCAACGGAGGGCGTTACACAAAGCACAACAAAAGTAAACAGTAGTAGCAAGATGGCAGAAAACATTGAAGACCTGCAAACGTTTGTTCTGTTATTACAGATATTTGTGTTTTATCTAAAGACAAGCATGGAACAACTATCAATGAGACCACTGCACTAACTGTTTTAATAATCTCTCACTTAACATCTCTGCTGCTGCCTTCTCCATCTTCTCTTTCCAACCTGTAGAATGTGACACGCCCAGTGACGTCATCATAGTTCACACTATGGTTTAAGGGTAATCTGCTAGTTTTGTTCAGCTGAGAACCAACTTTTCAGGTTATGAACTAATTTATTTTTGGTGGAAATACTCTGAAAAGTTCAAAATTAGGTGCGGCAACCAGAACAAAACAGTTCCATGTTGGTGGAGAAGGGGTAAGAGAGGTTCTGGGTGGAACCATTACACCACAGAAATGTTATCTGTAGAAACTCCCACAGGGGGTTATGGGTGAATATTGATATTACCCTTTATGTTGGGTTCTATGTAAAACCCTCTAAAAGGGTTCCAGGTGGTACATTCAAAAAAGGTTCTGACAGAAACCAAAAAGGGTTCATCTATGGAAACAATAGGACCTGGTTCTAGTTTGGAACTTAATTTTTTTTCCAGACCTCAACCTTATCCAACACATTTGGGATGAACTGAAGCACCACCTGTCAGACAGACCTGATCACCATTAACATCAGTGTTGAACCTCACTGATGCTCTGTGGCTGAATGGGAGCAAATTCCTGCAGTAAGTTCAACATCTGGAGGAAAGGCATTCGAATCTTGTCTTCTTATCTGACTATATAATGATGAAAACTCTGTGTGTGTGTGTGTCTGTTCCACGTTTTTCTCCTCACTGACTTGGTCAATCCATGTGAAATTTGGCACAGTGGTAGAGGGTCATGGGAGGATGCGAATGAAGCAATATTACATCAACTGGCCAAAGGGGGGCGCTATA
>NC_065525.1:43787683-43790161 GCF_006386435.1 Epinephelus moara | reverse complement strand
GGGCGCTAGAGAGCTCATTTCTTATCTAGGCCTAACCGCCATATGGATTTTTACTAAACTTGGTAGATATGTAGAACAGGACGCCTCAAGGTGACTGGAGAAATTTAACTCTAATTGGCAACTGGGTGGCGCTATAACAACAGAAAAATGCTTCAAAATGGCTAAAATGCGACCGATCACTGTGGCTCCCCCTGTGGACCAGTGTTGGGGTTGTTTTCTAATGTTTGGTATGACTAAGTCATGGTATGGTATGCTGTACATAATCAGGGAAACTGTTAGTGTGTCATTCTGTCAGTCAGTCATTCTGTCTGTCCCACGTTTTTCTACTCACTGACGTGGTCAATCTATGTGAAACTGCACATAGGCATTGAGGATTGGCATAGGTAGAAGGTGACAAAGCTACCAATGGCTATGGACTAGTTAAAAGTATTGATCTGATATGAGTGCAACTGAACAAGTGCAGGTGAAATCTGTTTAAAACTAAAGGACCATACCACTGTTTTTTGTTTCATATTTTAGCTCACTGACTACAGGTTATGTACACTTTTCAAGTCTACTGACAATTTTTCTATAGCTCATTCTTTAAATCTTCTATATCAGGGTGTCCTTGAATGCATCATCAGGCTGCTAGTATTTTTATTTTTAATATACCTGAAAGTAGGGTTGGCACAGGGTGTTTATTTGGTATCAGTAGCAAACCTCAGTTATCATAATTGTGCTTGTTTGTAATTTGTGACTGCAGATGACTGGACCCAGAGGGCTGGTAGCTTTAAATATCAAACATAAATGCTACAGATGTAGTTCATCTAAACTTTTATGGTGTTTGTGTAATCAAGAGACACTTCCTCTGCTTTCTGTGTGAGGTTAAGATATTTTAAAGTCTTCATAACAACAAGATTACCTGAGAATGTTTAATCTTTTCTAGGAAATAAAAGTGAAGGAGAAAAGAGAAAATCACCTCATAGCTCGATCATTACAACAGTTGGCATAGCAACCAAGAGAAGGAGGATCAGAGGTATCATTAGAGCTTTGTGACCGTCTTCTCAGGCTGTTTGACCTATCAGATCCTTCAGCTGAGACCACATTTAGCATAATGGGCACATTATCACCATCAGCGTGTGCACGGGCGGGGCGTTCAGGGACTGTAGGACACACTGGTCCACAGCTCTGAGAACGATCGTCCTGTCTGACAGAAAATGGCTCCCCGCAGCTTCCCCTGCAAACAAACCATCTTCTTCTTAAAGAAGCTGAGGGAACAGAGTGGAGCAGCCTGTGGCGGCTTCTTTAAGTACTTGATCTGTATAAAAAACTAAACACTCCACTGTCCGCCCACCGCCCGACAGCCAAGACGCCGCTGCCGCTGTCTCATGGTATTAGTGCTGCTCTGCTGCTCAGTAAAAGGGATTCCTTAAAATTCAAAAGATTGCTTTGGGCTTCCACGGCTTCTCGTCAAGCTGAGGCTCAATAAAGCAGCCAAAAAACTTGTGCCCTCGCTGAGAAGAAGAAACTGTTCATTTCACACTGGCTTCTTTATGGAGCAGCAGGAAATGGGCTTTAAAAGCCAGACGGATACAGCCTAACTCGACAGCGGGGCTCTTCATGCTGGAAAATCAACTCGATGGGGAACAGGGGACGTGACCGACTGAAGTACACCTCATTTCAGATTAAATACCTACACTGCACTCTGAGCCTTAAATAAAACAATCAAGGACAGAATTTACAGCCTCGCTGAATAATCTGTTTAAATTCATTCATCACTACTGGAGCTAAAATCAACATGGCTTATTTTATGTCATCACTGATATCAGTGTCAGCGTATATTTTTGTCAAGTAACAATCAGAAATGTCAGAGATATGTTTAGGGTCATTCAGAGACTAGAAATACTGCCTCGTGGTTGTACGTCTCCTCAACCAGTCAAGTTGCAGTTTACATCCATGGACATCCAGGCTCAAATAATATATGTAGTGTAGACTTTAAGTGGATTTTTTTGGCCAAACATGGAAGCCTTACACTACAGTCCAGCAATATAATAACTATGTACGATGTGTGTGTATAGTGTGTGTCTATATATATATATAAATATGTATATATATATATATATACACACATATATACATATATATATATACACTGAACAAAAACATATACCTAACACTTTTGTTTTTGCTCCCATTTTTCATGAGCTGAACTCAAAGATCTAAAACATTTTCTATACACACAAAAGACCATTTCCCTCAAATATTGTTCACAAATCTGTCTAAATCTGTGTTAGTGAGCACTTCTCCTTTTCTGAGATAATCCATCCCACCTCACAGGTGTGGCATATCAAGATGCTGATTAGACAGCATGATTATTGCACAGGTGTGCCTTAGGCTGGCCACAATAAAAGGCCACTCTGAAATGTGCAGTTTTATCACACAGCACAATGCCACAGATGTCGCAAGTTTTGAGGGAGCGTGCATGACATGCTGACTGCG
>NC_065525.1:43755877-43785271 GCF_006386435.1 Epinephelus moara | reverse complement strand
GTTTTCTGCGAGCGCGGCTGAGCCATTTTGTACCGCTACACGTGTTTCTAGTGGGACTATGTTTACAAGCACAAGAGTTCAGCGAGCCACCGAAGGACCGCCCTGCAGATTTACTATTGGTTCTGCAACGTAGGGAGTTTTTTTAAACTCTGAAATTGTATCCGCCCATCTAAACACAAAATCAGGGAGAAAGTCATCAGTCTTTAGTTAAGCAAAGCGTCTAAAGACTGACTTGTGAGTCTACATCTCTCCTTGCTAAAACTCTCCGCTTCACTCACTCACTAGTTCTCCATCAACACTCAGAGAGACACAGAGCTGCTCCTCTGTTTAATCTGTCTGTTCATTACTCTACAGTGTGACATTGAACTATATAGCATCTCCGCTAAATCAGTCTGTAAAATGACGTGACAATGTGAAAATGACAATGACATGAACGCAGCACATGTGCTATCCAGTGCTGCACTAATCACAGCGCGTCACCATTCTTCTTGGTAGTTGAAGTCTATTTTTTGACACTGAGACAGCGCCTGGATGCAGGCAGCAGATGTGTTTAAAAAATGCAGCGACAACAGACGTTTCATTTACAAGACGTATATAACGAGGACAAAGTGTCACAGTCTCCGTCCCTCCCTCGGCCTCTCTGTTGATGCTCTGTGCAGAAATAAGATTAATAGCCTAAATAAATAAAAAGATTATAATCATTTTAAAGGCAGACAAATGGAAAATGACTTTTTAACTCCGCCCACAAAGATTTTTAATTGTTTCAAACCGAGATATGACACACATTTTCAATCAGCCCAGTTTCAAGGTGGACACTCAAGATTAGTGTCACCAAGTCAGTATCTGACCAAATGTCTCCTCTTTTGAGTAATGACATTGAATAATGGCCAAAAAAGTGTTTTTTGCAGAACATTATGAAGGTGACCTTTGACCTTTTTACCTGGAGCCAAATTATCAACAGAGGTCTCGTCCTCTCCAAAACAAACACATGTGGGGTCTCCTTAATAATTGCTGTGTACGCACAAAACAAGTCCTGAAAGAGGCTACGCCCTTCCCATGCAAAGGTTGTGATCTATAAAAACAAACTTGGCCTGTAGGTAAAATCTGACACACGCACACAAACATTTTGGAGACCGGGGAAATTGGTGACACAGATGGTGAGGTGGTGAACTGAAGCCAGATTGCAGAAATTAAATGTGAGAGGAATCGTTATACGTATAATAACGTCTCTTACACATTTGATTTCGCCTCATTTCACGTTACTTAAAGATCCAATTCATCATAAACATCCAAGCCAGCTGTTTGATTTGTGTTTGTGCTAATGAGCCATAACTTTTCCATAAGCACCTTTCAGACTGTATGCTGCTGACACTCAGCTGTGGTCAGCTGTGGAGCGCACCCCAGCTGTTGGAATGCACGCATCAAACAGCATTAAATAATTGCAAAACAGAGTGTAAACAGTGTTCAATGAAATCTATATATAATCAAGGATCATGTAGCTTGAGTGTGTAAAATCGCTGCAATACGACTGTGTGCGCACAGAGCACATTGGAGACATCACAGTGGCGTCCCCTTCTCCAGTCGCCTTGCATACATCTTCACCAGCTGCACATTCAGATTGTGTTAATTAGTAAAGTCTGGAAATAAAGCCAGTGACAGCTCCCACACAATAATTAAAACCTATATCCTCATTTTGAGTCTTAATCATAACGCAGGCCAAGATCATCAAAACAAACTTAAATAAATAAATTGTGTTCACCTGTCAAACTTTCATCTTCAAATGATAACCCAGGGTCAGGGTCACACTGATTGTCATGATCATTTTAGTGAGGTGTGAAGCATCAGTCTGATGCTATTAATGTATAAACACTGCGGTGACACTCAGCTGTTGCCATGATTCATAAAGAACCATTGATCAGCAGGCTCGTGTCTTTGCACCAACATTCATGAGGTGCTTTGCATTGATCATTTATGGTTGAGTGTGGGCATGTAGAGGGCGGGATATGAAGCTGATCCATGTGCAGACAATTCCATTGATTTGGGATTCATAAAGAAAAATGCGCACTGTGTCAGGCCTCATCTGATCAAGATGGCGGCACGCAACTGTGCAGCGGCTCTTGGCTCTACTCTAATGTTTACTACTGCCATTCTGCCATCTACTGAGCACTTTGCTGCACTTTAAATACCTTTATTGCATTTTCATCACTCTCTGAATGTCCTGTGTCTTGTGTTTTTATATTCTTTATTGGAATGCATCACTTGAGTGTCACAACTAATTTTGTTGTATTCCTATGACAATAAAGGCGTTCTAGTTCTAGTATGAACAGTTTTATAATCCAGGATATTTTTTGGCACACGCCATTTTGGGCTTTTGTCTGCTCGTATGCTTGAAGTGGGAATCCTACGCGCCATTTTATAAATGAGACCCCTCGTGATTTAAACAAGTAAAAACACTATATAAAGCAGTTTCAGGTTAAAAAATAAATAAATAAATCTGTATCTTAACCTCCAAAGGGTGACTGGGCTCTAGGGCTGACCTTCAACTTCATTTTTGAAAATTGAATCTTTGGAGCTCAGATCGATTTCAAATCGAAGCCTTTGACCACCGGGTGGGTGCTGAGCGAAAAAAAAAAGTCCAAAAAAGTTATTAACTTACAAATTATGGCGTTATTTTGAGTCACATTGTTGAAAGAATTTAGTCGTCTGTGTTTAAGCAGGATAATAGGTCTCCATTCATTGCACGTCGGGCTTTCTATTTCCTTGTCGGAGATGGTGTTGCGTTCTCCTTAGAAGTGGTCTGGGCACATCCAGCTGGTAGGAGGCCCCGGGGCAGACCCAGAACGCACTGGAGGGATTATATATCTCATCTGGCCTGGGAACGCCTTGGGGTCCTCCAGGAGGAGCTGGAAAGCGTTGCTGGGGAGAGGGACGTCTGGAGAGCTGATGAAAATGGATGGATGGAATAACACTCTCGTTGCAGAGGGGCTGCTAACTACAGTGGCCAACGCGAAAGGCCCTATCTAGAGCCAGTGTTTGTTTTGTTCATTCTAGGCTACTGTAGAAACATGACCATGTAAGATAGTGGACTTTGCACACGAGGACATGCTTCCTATGGAGATATAAACCGCTCATTCTAAGGTAATGAAAACACACGATTCATATTTTCGGGTGATTATACACTACAGAAAAAATACTTATTATATTATATTGCATTTCTGCCAACATATCCCCGTAAATCCTGCACACTGTACCTTTAAATAAGAAAGAAATCGATTTGACTCTGACATCTGTTTGTTCATCAATACTCAACATGACTAAACCACTGACCAAACCACTGGTTTATTTACTGTTATCTCTGGAAGAGTAATCAGAGAGGATCGTCTCTGGTTCCTTATCTCTCTTCATGAATAATAAAAGCCGGATGTTCTCGAGGGCACCCGTGAAGTCCTGTCACTCACAATGTTTGAAAAACCTTCAGCAGCATGATATAAGACTCAAACTGGGGGGCAGAGTTGGCCCGTTTCCTCAACACGAACACAGCATTCGTTTTTCTGACCAAAAGGCTGATAAAGAGCCAAAAGCACAGATTCTAGGTCAATCTGACAAGAGGAAAATGCTGGAAAATAAAAGCTTTTTTTTTAACTCTGCTCCTCAGATTACACCCCCTCACACTCACACAGATAAATCTGTCCAAAGCTGTAATATCTAAATAAATGATCTGTACACAAGATGAAGCTCCACACAGACGAGAGCTGTGTAATGAAGCGTCAGTGTGAACGCGGATCTGAACGCTCGGTTGTTTGAGTGATGCTCTGCTGCCTTCTCAAGCGTCAGCAGAAGAAGCCGCGTTTCTGTTGCGGTCGGTGGCTGTTGGAGGAGATTTGAGCCCGCCGGCCGACACAGAGCCTCATTTTCCTCTGAGCTGTGTTCACTAAACAGGAAACAGTGTGGGAGTGAAGAGCGTGCCGCATTAGCTCACGACCCCCCAAAAAACATTCAATGACATGGAAATGTGCACTCAGTCGACTGTGAGTGCTAAAACTGAGATAATGAGCGGAAGCTGTCGGAGCTGAACACAGACTGAGAGTGAACACAGCAATCAATGGCTCAAACTTTCTCCACAATATTTCAGGATGTGGCCATTAGAAAAAACCACAGAAGAAGTTATGAAATACAACTGAATCCAAACGTTGCTCACTCTGGACTAAACCCCCACAAACCCCTGAGTACTGTCATTAGTAATTTATACATACTTTATATTGTATGAACCCTCCAACAGACTGTGAGACTTCATCAGTCTTATAAGTTTAGTGCAGCTACACTGTGTGACATGGATCTAATAAACTTGGGTACGACATCAAGTGTGATGTATGCAGACTGTACGATGACAGCGCCCACTGAATCACAGGCCACGACGTACATCCATCGATATGTCCACCATGTCAATACGCAAGAACAAAACATCATCAGCGTGTGTCATCCATCTTCGCCACTTAGTGGTAAGAGAAAAATGAAACATAAGGAGGAGGAGAATGTGGATGCAGTCTTGGCCGGGGAAAGAGGCAAATGTGGCATGCCAATTTTGTAACAAGAGCTCAAAGTGTATTTATTAGCATCAACTGGCATTTAGTATTGTCGTGCTGATCAGTGCGTCATTTCATGCTGCATTTCTATTGGTTGGTTGAGATGGTCATCCCAAATTTGTCACTGTCAGAATTTTATCCCAGGCTGTCTTTGATCGCAAGAACGTGTCAACAGCCATCCTTAAACCTCTCTCACCATGCGACATAGGACCACAATTTAGATATCGCCACGTTTCTTTCATGTTGGTAATCTTTCATCTGGGGCAGCCCAAAATCACACAGTGTATACTGAGCTTTACAGAGTAAAAAGAGTATGGCTGATATCCACGGTACAGCTTTACTTCTGTCTGAGCATGAACACTTCTAATATACTCAAACCCTTGGCTGAGGATTCAATGAGGCTGAAAGATTATGGCCAAAATGATAATCACAATAATTTTGATCTATACTGAAATAATGATTATTAATTGATTTTAGGAACAACATATATTTTATTGCACTTTTACATTAAAAGGAGCAGAGCACTGCTTTCACTTTCATGTTGTGGCTGTTTACTAGGAATCCACAAATCTTTGCATCAGAGCTGGGATGGTTTTCAGTTTTGCCTGTTTGGTCTGGTCTCCAGGCGTAGCGGCTGTACACATGCTGCGTTTTTTGCACCCTCAAATTCGTTGTTTTCAATGTAAACACACGGCAGGAGCGCTCAAACACAAGAGCGACACCGTTGCAGGGAGCACGTGTTCCGGAGCACCTCTTTTAGGGCGCAACAGCTGTGCCCTGAGATAAATGGAGTTCAACTTTTGGAACGCAGCGGCACACACTGCATGACATGTAACGAAGAACATCCAAACACAGCTGGCGGACATCGTTCCCTTCTTCCGTAAATATAAGTCAGTCAATCATTTTAGAGCAGGGCTGCCAGAGCTTTACATCTGTCCCACAGGCAATATCTTTGGCCTGATACACACTTACAAAACACATGGACGAAGATCAGCTCCACACTCAGGATTTCTGGTAAGGAGGCTTTGACGCAGTGCTGGTTATGGTCGCTTAGCAACGTCAGACACAACCTGCATCTGTGCCCTTGAAAACTGGCACAGAGTAGGCACAAGAGTAGCACCCAGCACCTGAGCTTGTGTTTCCCAGGTGGTCAAAGACGCGGCATGTGTATGGTCCCCTAAACTGGTTTGATTTTATGCAAACCGGCTGAACTGGAATTTGTCATTATGACACATTCAGGCAAATTAAAAAGTAGGCGTCATGGTGCTACATACAACTTGTATTGCACTGGTATTAAGCAATATGATAATGTGATAGTATGTTGGAGCCATTTTCTGCTGAGCTGAGCACGGCAACATGACACAGATTTCAAATTACAAATTTCAGTATAGACGGGAGGGGGCAGAGCGCCGCACATTGGGTTTGTTTACTAGAAAGTTCTTTTGTTTTTTGGGGTGATGAGGAGACGTGGCACAGTTAGTCTCTCAAGAAAACTGCGTCAGTATGGCAACATTTTGGACCTGAAGCCAACATAAGAAGTGTCTTGAATAACTGCGAGCGTCACAGTGCGGTTGTGTGGAGCAGAACTTTAGTTAGATGCCCTGTTTCTATTTTTCCTTGTCACTTGCCTTGAAAGAGCTGCAATGGACAAAGAGCGTTTGATTAATATTCTAAGCTGCTATGAGGATTTATCGATATGACAACCCCTTTGGCCTATTTCGCTACAAAAAGCAAAATAAATCACCAAAGTAAAGAAGATAACAAGTAGGCTACTCATTCATCTTTTAAGTGGTTGTGTCTCCAGTATGATCTCTTCATGGTTTGTTTACATGAGGTAACAGAAGTGCATTTTCATTGGATTCATTGTGGAAAGACAGATCAGATTTCTTCCAAAGTCTTTTCCTGTCAAACTTCAAAATACTAAACTATAAATTAATTTTTACTGAAGCCTAAAGTACAACCTGTAAAGGCCACAGCGTGAAGCAGACTTCACTCCCACATTAACTCTCCCACTACTGTTGGAAATCTGTTCAGCAGACACGACAGATATTTGCTTTTTTAAATTTCTCAGCAAGCTGGAGGGCCGAGGACTCAGACTGAGGACAGGTGCAGGTTCAGCAGGAAGAGAAAATGAGGCTTGAGTCGAGGTAACCGGGTAAACATCTGTACATCTGTGCAGGAGATTCTGCTGAGGCAGAGAGAGACGGACTGCAGGGGGGAGAGAGGGGAAGATAAATGGACAAATGGAGAATGGTAGAGTCAGGAGAAACTGAAACTACGAGATGGAGGGAAGAGACGGGAGGAGTTAGAGAGAAAGTCTGTGTGAATAATGACGAGTAACTCTGAGGCTGGAAACAAGACGCACAAAAAACTGAGTTCATCAGAGTTTAGTTTAAGATCCAGTTGTTGCTAAATTCAGGGTTCAGCTCATTTACCATTTCTGAATTCACCCCTGAGGAAAAGTCTAGTTTTAATCTAAAAATCCCTCGAAATGAAGCTCCTATTACATCAAAAGCTCAATTAGATGAGATTTTCTGTATTAAGAGTGAAATGACTGACTGTATTGTGAAGGATAACTTACAGTGCTGAACTCACAGAGAAAAATCAGCACATTCAGACACTATGACATCCAGCCTTGAACTGCAGTGTCTTTTTGAAGACTTTGTATAATAAATCCACATCAATAAATCAGACACTTAATGTCTTCTGTGATTATACATTCAGTGTTTCTGTTTGCAAACAGTTATTATTGTTGTTTGCCATCCATGATGCCTCGGGCTTGAGTCTGTGATTCTGACTATGTGGTTGATATTTGGCATTCAGGCATAAAATATTTTCTGTTTAAGTTCCATTGCTTTTCCAGATGTTTTAGACTCAGTATAGAGATATTTAGGCAGGTATCATATCAAATTCTTAATTTTAGTATTGTGACATTAGCAGGGAGCACAGCCGATGCACTTCTTAGGGGCCGTACACATGACGCGTCTTTAACTGCCTGGAAGACCTGAGGTCGGGCACTGGGTGCTACTCTTGTGCCTTTTCTGTGCCAGCTTTCAAGAGGACGGTGGCAGGTTGCGTCTGAGGTTGCGGCAGAACCTTGACAAGCTCTGTATCATAGCCTTTTTACCTGAAATCTTGAGTGCAGAGCTGATCTTCCTCCAGGTGTTGTTTATGTGTAGGCCTATTGTCCATGGAACGGATGTAAAGCTCTGGCAGCCCTGCACTAAAATGATCAACTTCGTCTCCATATTTATCACATACTAATATTTAGGGATGAAGGACAAGATATCTTGAACCTTGAACTCCCTCGCTTGAGGCAGTAACTCTCTCCCAACCCAAAGGGGGTAATCCACTGGTCCACTGACGGTCTTGCACAGGCGCTGTGCAAGACCGTCATGGTGAAGAGGGAGCTGAACCAGAAGGTGAAGCCTTTGATTTACTGGTACATCTATGCCCCAACCCTCACCTATGGTCATGAGCTCTGGGTTGTGACCGAAAGAATGAGATCACAGATACAAGCAGCTGAAATGAGTTTCCTCTGTAGGGTGTCTGGGCTCAGCCTTAGAGATAGGGTGAGGAGCTCATCCGGAGGGAGCTCTGAGTAGAGCTGCTGCTTCTTCACGTCGAAAGGGGTCAGTTGAGGTGGTTTGGTCATCTGATCAGGATTATCCAGGGCGCCACCCGTTAGTGGTGGTCTGGGCCCGTCCAACTGGTAGGAGGCCCCGGGGCAGACCCGGAACACGCTTGAGGGATTATATATCTCATCTGGCCTGGGAACATCTTGGGGTCCCCCAGGAGGAGCTGGAAAGTGTTGCTGGGGAGAAGGACGTCTGGGGTGCTTTGCTCGGCCTGCTGCTGCCGTGACCCGGCCCCTGATATACAAGTGAAAATGGATGGAAATGGATGGGAAGGATATCTGTCTGCTGTGACTGGTTGTTCCTTGTCACATGATATGCGATGCTTGCTGCTGTGCTCCAAAAGCTGAACTCTGAGGGCGCAACTGTTGCGGATCAAAAAGACTTTGGAAGAAGAAAGGAAGGCAAGCAATGGCGCCACGATGGCGTCGCTCTGGCATTTCAGTGTGCCTACCACGTGTCTATATTATAAACAATGAATATGAGAGCGCAAAAGATGCGGCGTGTGTACAGCCGCTTATGGGTGTGACAGCAGGTGAACTATGTATAGTCTGCACTTTGGGCTGTTTAAACAAACATCTGCATGGATCCTCGGGACATCTGGCAGATGAAAGAATGTATGTCATGTGGACCATCGCAGCAAAGCAGATACAAAAAGTATATCTGCTTAAAACTTGTTAAAGTTAAACCTGCTTTATCAGTTTTTACTACTGTGACTCAAATAAAACCCTCAACTCAAAAGTAGGCACGAGGTATGTTCATGTACACAGAGAGTATCTGTACACTTTCATCTACAGGCTCTTCCTCTTCTCGTGCATACATATTCATGAGTGTTTCTGCTGATGAAGGTGGCGTTCACAGTGACAGACTGACAGTTAAGTGTGACATTTTACTGCTTTGATTAACTCTGCAGAAAGTTTTTTTCCTTTCTTAAAACAAGTACCATTCAAATAAATGTTTTATCATCCGCGTGTGTTTCTGAGAGAATCAGCGATCGAGGAGGCAACGCCGCAGCGACTGCAGCACTCCTCCTCCTCCTCCTCCTCGCTCTCTTGTTCTCAGCTTCTCTTTTCATCATAATGGGCTCCTTTCTCTCCTAATGGCCTTCTTCTCACAGAAACGCCTCAGTCAATTTTACACAATACCTCCGATGATTCACCAGAGGAGCCTGGTAATTGGGGGAAATATTCCTGTTCAAACACTTCTTTAGTAGAGGGGCTCTCAGTGTGTGTCGCGCTGTGAGAGTGTGAGGTGAATTGATTGACGGGTGTTAAGAGTCACCTGTCCAAAAAAAATTCAATCAAAGGGACGCGATGCCCATGATACATCACTCCGAGCCTCACTCTATGTGTTTTTAATGGATTCCTCTTCACCTTCTCTTGTGTGACCGTGTGGATCCTTCTGTGATCCACATGGACATTACCATTAAATTGATGGAAGATGATATCAAAAAAAAAAAAAGAACTATAGTTTCTATTCAGTCCTGACACATTTTTACAGATGAATTTTCAAAACTTTTCCATATTATATTTCACCTAATTACCATGACTTTATTTAAATAGTGGGTAGGCCATTTTAAACTATTTAAATAAAGGGCAGGTCGGCAACACAAGTTACCATTGTTGCCTCACAGCAAGAGGGTTCCTGGTTCGAACCCGGGGTGGGGGAGCCCTTCTGTGCTGAGTCAGCATGTTCTCCTCGTGTCAGTGTGGGTTTCCTCCAGGTGCTCCAGGAGGGGGGCTCCGGGGTTTTTTTCGGACCTAATTGTATTGCGGAGTTTTGCACAGCGGTGACCGGATCTTTGCTCTCAAACCACAAAAAAATATGATGGCACAACAGTCTCCTTCAGTACATTATTCTATGCTTTCTTTTGATTTTCACATTGGCTAGTCATCCTGTTTAATTTGTCTTCTGATTAAATCGGAACCGTTGAAACAAGTTGTAGGAAGCCTCTGCAAGTAATTGGTTGCTGGCAGACACTCTGTGCTGCAATAAAATGGTTAATCAGCAGTGCCGTGCACTGTAGAGCCGATGCGCTGCTGGTTCTGCCGGCCTGAATAGAATATAATGTCTATAGCCTTACTGTTGTGTACAGCCTTATAGACTGAGCTGAGTAGTGATGCGCGGGTCGACCCGTAACCCGCGGGACCCGCAAATGGACCTGCGGGTCGGGCAGCAGTGATCGTCTGTTAAATCGGTCTGTAAATGATATTTTGACATTATTGGCTATTACTGTCATGGCATCCGAAGGTACTGATGCGTTGAGCAGGTGACAGTCCGCGGTCGTTTTCAAAACACACTTGTGTCACGCACTCCAAAAGAAACTTGTTGAAACTTTAAACAATAATTTATTGTACAAAACGGGGGAAACAAACGTTGACAAAAACGGTTCCATAATTCATATTAAATTCAAAAGATAACGAAAAAACAGCTACAAGTTAGAGGGAATAGTGATAAAGTGGTAAAACTTGGCATTGATCCACAGCCTCAGACGGATGCGCTCAAGCGTGCCGTGCGCACAAGCTCAGTTGGTAGGCGATACTATATTTTCACATTTTTAACAATGCAATTTAAAAGTTTTGATTTTTATTGATAACCTACATTTACCAACAACAAAAAGACTACATTTAGCACCAAAAGATATGTAAGAAAAAAAAAACAAAGTAAATTAAAAAAACAAATATCGAATACCAAATTTTCATAACAAATACCTACCCATAGAAACGAATATTCGAATATCCGAATATTTGGGTACAGCCCTACTACTAACTGCATATGCCAGAAGTCCCTGGACATACAGGTACTTCATAAAACATCATGGGTGAGCCCCTTTTTGGGGGATAAACTGAAGGTCCTGTGAATGTGAATGCAGTTTGTATTTGGAAGATAATTTTGGAAAGTCTGTACGCATTTATTTTTTTGTAATAAAACTGTTTTGTTTTGATTGACTGTTTTCGACTCAAACAAGCGTAAGCCATCAGTCGTAACTGTCCCAGCATCATTTAGCCATTTACCACACCTACAGTGAATATTCACATATTCTGGGTGCCTCATATGTCATTGTGTTAGCCTTGGATAACCCGCTACTGAACAGTTTGTTGGCATTTTGCCTGTTTCTGTTTCTATGATACTTCTCCCAAAAGGGGGTGCAGCCATGACGATGACACGATGCCGGTTCTGGTCTATGCATGTCATGTGATGGTAAATGGTAAATGGACTGCACTTGTATAGCACTTTTTTTTAGTCTTACAACCACTCTAAGCGCTATTACACTACACGTCACATTCACCCATTCACACACATTCAATTTCTGGTTTCAAACTAATGAGACAAACCACACCAGCCATCTACAATTATGAAATTAAAGCAGTTTAGCCTACACAACATGAGCAAGCACTCCCTGACAGCATTTGGGACACTTCTTTCTGAGGAGCAACAGCAGAATCTAAAATTAACCTGATCTTTCTTTAATTTTTACACCTCAGCTGAGAGTTTTCACACACCTGACACTCATCTTGTCATACAGAAAAAAAGCAAACTCTCACTTGTGTCACATGCTACGTGTTTCCCTTTTTTAAGGTTTCATCTCTCTGCGTTTGTCTCTGTATGAGTTCCCACCCCGCTCATCAGGTAAACAGGTGTAAATACCCCTGTGTAAATTATACACAACACATCTGAAGGTTCATTAACACAACTGCTGTGTTAAACAAGACCAGATTCTAAAGTCTGAAATCTGAGAGAGCAGCCCCCCGCTGTGACTCTACAGACTGTTGGTGCCAAGTCAAGTCATTCCTGAACATCAAAAAGACAGGTTTGTTTCAGAGTGTTACAAAACATCAAATGTCTGACGGGTCAAACTCTCCGAAACATTATTTAAAACAAGAAATACCATATGGCCAAAGTTTGTCCATACCCACGTCCACACACCAAAATCTACAAACCTAGTGCATACCACAATACTCCTGATCCCATCCAGGGTACTCTAAACACCCAATCCTGTCCTGGATACTCCAAAAACTCAATCATATCCTAGATACCCCAAAAAACAGATCCTCAGCAGGATGCTCCAAAAAACAGATTTTAAAAAGGATACTCCAAAAAGAGTTCCTACACAGGATACTCCAAAAACCTGTTACTATTCCTGATATTTCAAAAACCTGTTCCTATACTGGATTTCCAAAAACACACGATCCCATCCTGAATACTTAAAAAATAAAATAAAATAAAATAAAAAAGATCCTATCCTGGGTACTTCAAAACCCTGTTCCTGATCCTTTCCAGTATACTCCAAAAACCTGATCCTATCCTGGATACTCCAATAAACCAGATCGTAAAGAGGATACTCCAAAAAAACAGATTCTAAAAAGGATACTCCAAAAGCCAGATCATACCCTGGATACTCCATAAACCAGATCCTAAATATGATACTCCAAAAGCGCGATCCTATCCAAGATACTCGATAACACACGATCCCATCCTAGATACTCCCAAAAACCTGATTCTAAACAGGATACTCCAAAAACCAGATCCTAAATAATGTACTCTGAAAACCAGATTCTAAAAAGGATACTCTAAAAACTCAATGCTATCCTGGATACTCCAAAAACCCGATCCTAAACAGGACACTCCATAAACCTATTACTATTCTGGATATCCCAAAACACAAGATCCCACCCTGGATACTTAAAAAAAACCTTCCTACCTCGGATACTCCAAAACCCTGTTCCTATCCCGGATACTCTGAAAACCCGATCCTATCCTGAACATTCCAAAAGTCAGGTCCTGAGTGGGATATTCCAAAAACTCAGTACTTCCACAACACTCCAAAAACCTGATCCTATCCTTGATACTCCAAATACCTGATCCTAACCAGGATACTTGTGTGTATTACTCAGTTATTTTTATAACATTATTGATATATTCTGCTGATACTGACATATGTCACCAGCTGTTATACATTACATAAAACCACATTATTCCACTGAGAGCTGATGATCAATATAAATTACTGTCTGGTCTTAATTAACAACAGTGAATCTATGGAACAAAAAAAAAACTGCTGCACATGCCACAACTATTTATCAACCTTATTTTTTAATTCCCAGATAAAACAGTACAAATTCCTAGTGTCATATATATATTGTTTTCCTCAAGTGCTCAGAAGTGGAGTCTGGTTTTGGCTTCAGCCCGTTTTGGTGATGAGAGGATGGTGAGTTTGAGCGACTGGCAGTGTTTGTGTTTGGATCATCATTTGTCTATTTGTTTTCAGGGACACTACATCCTTCCTGCTCCTGTCATTCACCTTTCTGATTGCTTTGTTGCCCGTGACGTCAGCCTCTGCTGACTCAGATTGCTCACTAAATAACATGTGGACGAGGTAGGAGGAGAAACAATGACAAACTCTGCTGCTGCCTCGCTATCAGTTTCCTTGTCCTTTCTTCTACGTCATTCAACAGACGCAGATTTCATCAAAGAGCTGCGATACTGAGTGTGTCTTAAATGTATTATACCATATACTTCTATTCAGTAAATCAGTATGATACAGAAAAGTCTCCGTCAGCTCTCATCAGGACTGAGGCTGAGTTGTACTTAAACCAGCGACCTCTCCACGATCGCATTCTTAACTTCAAACTCATTTACTCGACTGTTGTTCTAAGTTAAACAACGTGTTGATGAAGTGTATTTGCAGCATGTGGTGAAAGATATTCAGTGTAATGAACCGGCTTCGTGTGATTGTGAAGAGCTCTTTAACACCCCAGGGTCGAGTGCGAATGTGCGTCACGAGGACACGAGTGCTGAGCTGAAAAAAATAAACCCTGCTCAGCCTCACAGTCTCAACATTCACCCGACTCCATAACAACAGCTGACAAATGAGCACTTCATACGGTAATAATTAAGAAAATGAATGAGGAGAAATTAACTTCACTTAGGGCAAACGATTGGTAAATCAAGCAAATATTAAAGAGTAACACCAGATTAATTGAGTCATTTTCTACCACCAATGAAAGTGTAAACTCACTGATGAATTCTCCACAGGAGGAAACGAAGCTCCCACTGTCTTCTCTACAGCTTTAAAACACTGAGCTGAGATACTAAGTATAAAAGAGGAAAATCATCACAACCCTTTTCTTTTTGGTTTTGTTGATTTAAGAGATGGGCTGCAAACAGGGACACACAGACAAGACTGAATTAGGGCTGGACAATATATAGAAACAGTCTTATGGCGTACGTACGTATTAAGCATTGTTAAAAATTTTAAAAACAAAAAGTCAACGGATAGTACAAATATTGATATAATATTATTAAAAAATATAATACATACTATAATCACACCATTAACATACATTTGTAATCAATCATTCCTAACAGGTATTTTTCCCACCAACATGAAAACGGCAAAAGTCATTCCCATTTACAAAAATGGCGACAACCATCAATTTACCAACTACAGACCCATCTCTATGTTCTCACAATTCTCTAAAATATTAGAAAAATTATTTGTTGCAAGACTTGATAACTTCATAAATAAACATCATATATTGAGTAAACACCAGTACGGCTTCAGAACCAATAGGTCCACCTTGATGGCAGTAATAGAACAAGTGGAAGCAATCTCAACCAGCATAGACAACGGGGAATACACTGTGGGGGTCTTTATTGATCTCAAGAAGGCCTTTGACACTATTGACCACTGCATACTCTTGAAAAAAATGAAGAGGTATGGTGTTAGAGGAGTAGCCCATGAATGGCTCAAAAGCTACTTGGGCGACAGGGAGCAGTATGTGCATATGAATAATGTAGACTCAGACCCACTAAAAATAACTCATGGAGTCCCCCAGGGTTCTGTGCTGGGTCCCAAACTTTTTTATCCTGTACATAAATGATATCTGTGATGCACTGCCATTGCTTAAGTGTGTCCTCTTTGCCGACAACACAAGTTTACATAGCTCCGGAAAAGATCTTGGGCAGCTATTGTGTGCAGTGGAAAAGGAATTAGAGACCCTCAAGACGTGGTTTGATATTAATAAATTATCACTGAATCTATGTAAAACAAAATACATTATATTCGGCAATAAAAAAATCAATAGACCGGTCAAACTATCGATAAATGGTGTCGAAATTGAACAAGTTTACGAACATAAATTCTTGGGACAATAGACTCAGCTGGAAACCACATATAGATAATATAAAAACAAAAGTCTCAAAAACAATTGCAATACTACATAAAATTAAGTACACAGTGAACAAAAACTCACTTTGCATACTGTACTGCTCCCTAATACATCCATACATAACATATTGTGTGGAGGTATGGGGGAACACATAAAACAATCATCAAACCAGTCTTCACCCTGCAAAAGAAAGCCATTAGAATTGTACATCAAAAGGACTACTTTGCACCAACCAATCCACTTTTCATCAGTACAAATACTCTGAAATTAGAAGATCTGGTTAACCTCAACACTGCTGTAATACTCTATAAGGCTCACAACAACCTACTTCCACCCTGCATACAGGAGCTGTTCTCAACCAGCGAGTCCCAGTATGACCTTAGGGGGACCTGCATTTTTAAGAAATCTAAGGCAAGGACCAACACAAAAGGCAAATGCATATCTGTAATTGGAGTAAACTTATGGAATAACCTTGATAAAGAATTAAAAACATGCACATCAGTCACAAAATTTAAAAAGATGTTTAAAACTAAGGTATTCAATAAATATAAAATATTAGGATAAAGTAAGCCAATTATTAGTATAAATTGAAGATTTTGCTTAGATTAATATTATTTATTGTTTTCAGTTTAGATAAAAAAATCATTGTTTAAAACTGTGCCATCCCGTTATCTTGTTCTGTTTCTGTAACTTTCCTTCTTGTAAATAGGGTAGGCAATAATAAGCTGTTGCTTCAGCCTACGCCTTTTCGCCCATACTTAATATAGAAATCCTAATTGTATGTATGTAAATATCATGTTCTGTTGAATGGACAAATAAATTACTACTACTACTACTACTACTACTACTACTACTACTACGGCATTCATCAGCTTCAGTCAACATAGGGTAAGCTGGCATGTGCCAAGATGTACCCTTGATTTCACTGAATATACCTTCCCAGAAAATATCAATCACCATATTGGATTCTAAGCTCGATGTTCAACACAAAAGTCTGGTTAATTAGTTAGAAAATTACATTTCTTCTAATTTGTGAATATTTTCAGTGGAGCAAATATTCCTCTTAAAAGTTTGCAAACTTTGAGGTTGAAAAAAAAAAAAAACGCAATGGAAACCGCACAGAATGGTTTCAGCATATTATCCATTTTTTATGTATCTGAATTAAGGATGTCATGAAACCAGTATCTGCCAAAACTCTGAAAGCGTGATGACACTCTTGTTGGGCAAGAGTCTTAGTCATCGAGGTCATGGTAATGCTAAGTGCTATATCATAAGCAACTAGACTTGCTTGAGTGTCTTGAAGATGTTTAACCACTCATCCAAGAGGCTTCTTCAGTTATAACTGATTGGTGGGGAGACACAAGCCCCTGTGAGGGTTCAAAGGCTGCGACTCCCCACCAGTCACTTAGAACCGAAGAGGCCTCTTTGATGAGTGGTTAAATGTCTTCAGTGCACTCTAGCAGGTCCAGTTGCTTATGATCTAGCACTCAGAAGTGATGGTACTCATTGTCTCCAGTACCACAGGTAACCAGGATGCCATTCTTGCAGACTAAATGCTTACAAGTGTTCTAGTCTGCCGTTACATAGCAAAGAAAATAGAAGAACGTCAACCAGCACAGAAGAACAACACATGGAAGTTGGCGAAAAGTGCTGCTGCAGTGACAGCTTCGCCTCAGCTTGTTAAAAAAGAAAAGAGTATTTTCCTGAGGCCAGCATTCTCTTTTCTAAGTCTTTGCAATGCTACAAACACCAGCAGCGTGACAAGGTGCTGAGCATCTATTCTGGGCTAAAGCTGCACATCTGCTGTTTCTTCTGAAAAGTGTTAAACTTGGGGTATAACACTGTGCTCATCACTGTCACTTTTTACCCAACTGTCCAATCACAGTGGAGGAGGGGCGGGACAAATGGCAGACCATGAAGACCAACTGTTGCATCTTACATGGACAAGAGCTGAATAACAATGATGAAAACTGTATATATTCACGTTTGCTGGCTCACAAAACATCATGAACCTACACGGCCTAGTACTTTGTGTTTGAGGTGGATCATCAAGGATTACAGAAGTATTTCACCAATATAAAGAGGGTCGTCACATAAAATCGGGCTGTCTATGCAGTAAACAGATACAAACACTTGGTGCTAAATGACCAGAGAAAACAGAGAAAAGGACTGTGGCATTTGCTTTTGCTCAAGAGGTAGAAAACCTACAGAATGCACTTTGCCAAACTGGACCAATAAATGCTCCTGCTGTTGGGTGAGGAACTCGTGCATTTGACACAATGGTAGCTGGCTGGTAACAAACAACACTGTACTACAGTTAAACAGTGAGCTAAAACATGTTTCTAAAAACATCTGAGGTGAGAAAGAGGCAACGCAGTAACATAATCTTGGTTTTTATTTTATCAGCACTGCGTAGCTTTACTGTTGATCTAAATTCTTTCATCCTCCGTTTTCACTTCCTGCTTACAAACTCTCGCTATTTCAGCTAAAAAGGTCATTAAAATACGTGTCTATAAACATTTTAGGTGAGACACAGGCAGTGCAGTAACATAATCTTGATATATATTCCACCAGAACTGCCTAGTTTTAACATCTGATTTGATTTTGGTCTGAGTTTGAGAGAGAGGGTTGGGTCTGCCTCTTCACCTGCTTCTATAATCTCTGTGTATCCTTCTGGTATTGTGACATGCCTGGTCTGAGTGATTTTATGGCAGCACCTTCATAGAGATGACCTGAGGATACTGATGCTGCAGGTGACAGGAAAGTAAAATCCATTGCTGCTGTTTCAATCAGTTAATTCTGTGATTTAGAAAAGTAAAAGGTTCATCGTTCTTTCACATTAAGTCGTAATGTTACAACACTCCAGCTGTTTACTGCTTTTAAAACTCTTCGTTCACTTGCACTCAAAGCCGTGTTGTAGCACAACCGATTTGTGAGCTGTGTCATTTAATCTGAACAGACAGCGGGAGCTTCTTCTTCCTGTGAAGAATTCATCAGTGAGTTTACACTCTCATGCCATTTAAGCATAAATAGTAAAGCTATATCTACAAAGGTTGTTTGGACGTGTTAATGAGGTTTCAAGATGGAAAACATTAACACAAACTAGCATACACGCACACCTGGCTCCTGCAGGTGTTTTCCTGGGAGATGGAACCAGGTTTTGTAACTTGCAGGAAAACACAGTGATCTAAATCCCTGGTGTTCAACCTTTACAAAGACACCACTGATACGTGTCATCTGTGTTTGTTGCCCTAAAGCACATGTACCCTGCTCTACTCTATTGGACGGTAAAAACACAAAAACATAAATGTCCCGGTCAGGGGGCAGTGTTTGGTTTGTCCATTCTGGGCTACTGTAGAAACTATCTCTGTGGATGAGGACCTGTTCCTTATGTAGATATAAACGTCTAATTCTGAGGTGACGAAAACCCAACAATTCTTATTTTCAGGTGATTATACACTAAAGAAAAAATACTTAATACATTACATTCAATTTGTGCCAATATATCCCCCTAAATCCTTCACACTGGACGTTTAACACATTAAAAATCCACAGATTAATAAAAACTAAAAATAATCTTTAGTTGCAGCCTTAAAATGTATGTACTGTTTCTATCGCCCTGCCCTTGAATGCACCTATCACACACTGCGGTCGTGTCGCTGAGAGCATCTAAACAAGACGTTTTAACAAACAGAAACATCTGAAAACATCAACTTAGAGCCTCTGCTTAGGGCTGAGAGCTGAAGCCAAAAACACCAAACCTCCAGCACCCAATCATCTAAGACCTCGAGGCTTTAGAGATCTGAGGCTGTTTTATACTTTCAGTGACGCTAAAGTCAAGGTTACAACAAAGGAGAAGTTCCTAAGCAAGCAAACACAGAGGAGAAATCTCTAAATAAAAGTCTGACAGTAGTGTTGTGGCCCTCTGGATGACTCTAGTACAAAAGATGTATCAGAGCAAGTAAAGAAACAACAGAAAGGCACTCAAAGTACCCAGAGGTCAATGCAAACTCAGTCATCCTTAAACATATTCAGAGTCCTGTGCGTGAAGTCAAACACTGGCACTGACTGTGTGGGATTAGCTCTGCAGCAGGAGGTCACGGAGTGTGGTTTCCACAGCTATAATTCAGTAATTTCTCTGTTAGAGCAGAGTTATTTGTGATTATTACAGGGTGGACGTCCTTGTAAGGGAAACAGTGAAGAGGACAAATGAGCTGCCAGTTTCCTGCCACCTCTCCCCTGTCGCTTCCGCCATCGTACAGCTCCAAGGGCCACTCAATACTGATTACCAATGTATAAAATACAAAAAGGACAAAGACCTCAGGGTGCTGAAACACCAAGAATAACATTAAAAAAATCAAAGAAAGGGCACTTACAGCTGACATTGCAAGAACTACTAGTAATTACTAGTAATATTCTGTCATTTGAGGAGAGAGTTTTTACACTGGAGGGGAACTACATAAAGACAGTTATTTGATGAATGACATACATCAGAGTTGTTCTAACGATCCGTTAACTTTATCAGACTTCGTCAATGATAATAAGTTCACTTTGAAGAGCAGTTTCAAAAATTTTAAATCATGTTTTTTAAAAAGAAAGCAGAAAAACACATTCACTATTGAGATCGACAGTAACAGTGGGTTTACATGTAATTAGGTGAAATTAACACCCGCCAAGTGCCAAATGTGGGTAGATTTTCTATATGGTGAGTAAATTTCAGAGAGCTATCTGCCACACTGGTAGGTAAATGTTTTACAACAACGATCACATATTGGGAAAATCTATGTCGAGAGTGTTTTCTGGAATTTGTGTCATTTACTGTCACACTGCTTCTGTCCTCTGTGCCAGTGATGAATTTAACAGTCACACAGCTACAGAGACGTCATGGTGCATTCAGGTACACCTTGTAAGCAGGAGATCATATTTCTCGTGTTTTAGCTTCTCTGCACTGGCTCCCTGTAAAATCCCGAACCGAATTTAAAATCCTTCACCTAACCTACAAAGCTCTCAATGGTCAGGCTCCATCATATCTTAGAGAGCTCATAGTGCCATATTATCCCACCAGAACACTGCGCTCTGAGAATGCAGGGTTACTCGTGGTCCCTAAAGTCTCCAAAAGTAGATCAGGAGCCAAAGCCTTCAGCTATCAGGCTCCTCTTCTGTGGAATCATCTTCCTGTTTCAGTCCGGGAGGCAGACACCGTCTCCACATTTAAGACTAGACTTTCCTTTTAGATAAAGCTCATAGTTAGGGCTGACTCTTATAGTCAGGGCTAGCTCTTAAGGTTAGGGTTGGCTCTTATATTTAGGGCTGGCTCTTATAGCCAGAGTTAGCTCTTATAGCCAGGGTTAGCTCTTATAGTAAGGGCTGGCTCTTATAGACAGGGCTAGCTCTTAAGGTTAGGGTTGGCTCTTATAGTTAGGGCTGGCTCTTATAGCCAGGGTTAGCTCTTATAGTCAGGGCTAGTTCTTAAGGTTAGGGTTGGCTCTTATAGTAAGGGCTGGTTCTTATAGTCAGGGCTGGCTCTTATAGTTAGGGCTGGTTCTTATAGTCAGGGCTGGCTCTTATAGTCAGGGTTAGCTCTTATAGTTAGGGCTGGCTCTTATAGTCAGGATTAGCTCTTATAGTTAGGGTTAGCTCTTATAGTCAGGGCTGGCTCTTATAGTCAGGGCTGGCTCTTATAAGTCAGGGCTGGCTCTTATAGTCAGGGCTGGCTCTTATAGTTAGGGTTAGCTCTTATAGTTAGGGCTGGCTCTTATAGTCAGGGTTAGCTCTTATAGTTAGGGCTGGCTCAGGCTTGCCTTGGACCAGCCCTACCAGACCTACTATGATACACTGAGCAACTTCTCTCCATCTCTCTCTCTCTCTCTCCTCAGTTTCTGAAAAGTTGGTTCTTCATTTGCTAACATTCACATCCTATTACTGCATCTCGCTAACTCAGCTTTACTGCATGTCGCTAACTTGGCTTCTTCTCTGGAGCCTTTGTGCTCCACTGTCTCGCAGATTAACGCGTATCGCAGCGGTGCCTGGATGGTGTGTCGTAGTTACGCTGCTGCCGTGGTCCCTCCAAACATGCCACGCAGAACAAAGAGAGGACTGATGTGAGTGGAATATGGACTTTACACCTTTATGATGTTTTATTTTGTTAATCTTGTATATATTATTTATAGTTAACAGATTGTTTTGTGTTTATTGTTCTAAGATTCCTGAGTTTAAACTGTTGAGAAGAAAGAAGAGTAACAACATAGTGGATGCATTGATGATGTAAGATAAATGATACCCTAATTTACTAATATTATTTTTATTATTATTAGTGTTTATCATGAAACAGAGTCATAACATTTTCTTTTAATATTCCGTCTTAAAGAAAAATCATTTGACAACCATAGAACAGTTTAACCACCATGTCTGCCATAAAATGTTGAAACGGCTCCCTGGATCCTGTGTTTGAATGTGAACCCCAGCGTCAGATGTTCATGTTGTTGTTGATGTTCAACATCAGCATAACCGTACAGTTTTTTCATCCAACATTTCTAAATAGGGAGATTTTAAAATTCTCTCATATCAAGTTGCAAACCCCACGATATTCTTGTTCAACAGGTCCTTTGGTACCTGTGATAATTTTGAAGTTGTTCAACTTCAGGATTTTTAAATAATGAAATACTACAGTCATACACATGTGCACACAATTTGGCGAGTAAAAGTAACAGACTCTTACTTTGGCTGATAGAAAATGTGCCTGGTGGGTGGATTTTTTCATCTACCAGTCCCCTTGGCCAGTGAGTCAATAAGTTAATTTTGTACACGGGGGGGGGGGACACGCTGCCCACATTGTGCACAGCGTGCAGAGCAATCACTAAGACTCCTGTAAATGCCATCTGAAGTAAATGAGGCTTGGCAGCATGACTGTCAAGGCGAGCACTTCATGCTGCTTGAAGAGCGGCATACTGTGAGTCAGAGCTGCCTGCATTGATTGCACATGCTCCTGCTGTACTGCCGGTAGAAGTCGAGTTGTTTCTAAGTTTCCAGGAGGTATTTCAGTTTTTGCTACTGGAATATGATCCATCAATTATCTGGTACATGCACATTATGATTATGTACATACAGACCATGATTTCTTTCTTTTCTTTCTTTCTTTCTTTCTTTTTTTTTTTTTTTTTTTTTACACACCACAAGCCGAGTGCCAACTAGTCCCATTTTACTGGAGAGACGACAGATAAGTCACACCATAACAATCTAGACTGACAGACAGTACAACAAGAGGAAAAATATGTATTTTTGATTTGGGGTGAACTGTCTCTTTATTGGCCTGAAATATGTGTGGTTCACTTGTATGGCAGATGAACGTGTGTGGTTTATTTAATGCTTAAGCAGGTGATGAAAGAAAACAAGTATTAATTAAAAACCAAAACCAGAGAGGTCAGCTGGAGTCTGTGTGGACGGAGTCAATTTATCCTAAACCAAGGCACTCAGGGTCCGATGTGTTCAACAGAGCTTTGGAATGAAACGTGTCTGAGACAAACAGGACCGACAGCGAAAAATCTGCAACTACACAGCACTGTGTGTGTGTGTGTGTGTGTGTGTGTGTGTGTGTGTGCAGTCTGTGTTGTAATTCAATGTGACTTTGCGTCTGACGCGAGGTAATTGATGTCTCAGGGACCTGAATAAAGATGGATGTGTTTTACCACTAGTCACACACACACACACACACACACACACACACACACACACACACACACAGAAACAAATCATGATTGGGTGAATTTGTCCGTTGTTACGTTCAGTCTAAAAAGCTGAATGAATCTGAATCACAGGGGATGCAGTAATTCCTCGACCCAACACACACACACACACACACACACACAGACACACGTATGTACATTAGAGTTGTTGTCCTTGTTACTAGCCGTATGTCTTTTTCTAACATTTTCAAGTATGGCTTCATTTCGCAAAGAAAGATGACAACAGTGCTGTGTCAGGGCTGCACAGTGTAACATATATATTGCATGTTCCATGTGCTACACATTTTCCAGTTGCAAACGCAACCGTTGCCGGCCTTCAGATGTTGCAGGGCGCACGGAGACCTCGGGGGAGTGGTAAGACTGAAGAAGGGGGGGTTGCAGTGCACTGTTGCCACATAAATTAGTACATATTTACAGATTTTGTTAGTGCCTACCTCACTTACACTTGAAGGTCAATAGTCCCCATCTGGGACACATCAAGACACATTTACACGAAAAAAAGACATGGTCAAATGTGTCCTGGACCACCTCAGCAAGTGGTTTGGGTGATCGGATCACAGTATGTCTTTGTGGTATACATTTGTATTTAGTGCCGTCCACTTGTGATCCAATCACCTCAGAAGCATGTTAATACCGGGTGTAAACAGGGCCTAAGACGGACATTTTAGGTCTGCTTACTTTCAGTTTGACCTCCAAATAAAGCTGTTCAGATCATTTAAAAACACTTGATTTGTTTCCAACCTGTCGGACAGAGAAACACTGCACTAAACCCCAGCAGGTGCTAAATGACAACACTATAAAATATAACTGTAGTAAGTAAAACTCTGTCATGTGTCATCTCATGAAGTAAAGAAAAGGTCTACAGTGAGTGTCAGAGCTTGTATGTATGTTAATGAGTGGCTGTCTGCAGCGCTGATAAGAGCAGCTGAGAAGCAGAGAGGATCAAAGCTGCATTTTTACATTTGTTTTTTTGCAGTATCTCTTCTACAAAGAGGGAGGGCGAGATGGAAATGAGAGAACTGAGATCTTGGATTGCATCCTTTTTAAATATTCACAGTGATTATTGTGTGGAGTTTGATCTGAGGTGAGCCCGAGGCGCTCCGAGCGGCAGAGAACAAACTGGTTTGTTTTGCAGAACAGAGAGTGAAATAAATGTTAAGTAGGGTGATGGTTCAATACTGTACTCTACAGGAAGGGGTGACGAGGTTAAGAGAAACCAGATACAGTGAAAGATTTCTCACACACAGCACAGGATTCTCCACACACATGCTGAAGTTTGATTTAAGGATTTACAGATTTAAATGAAGTACTTGTTTTCTAGTTTATCACGTGCAATCTGAAGGTGGAAGTTTTTGATGCTAGTGCTGAAACAATAGCTGAATTTTAGTACTGATACACATTTAAGATATTATTTGATGTCTTTTGTTGCTGTACAAGAACTTTGCAATAATAAAATATAGCGATGCACCGAATATTCAGTAACCGAATATATTATGCCGAATATTGCAAAAAAACACACATTCAGTATTCGGTGGAATAAGTAAAAAGCAAGGCCGAATAATAACGGGGTGTTTTGATAACGCAATCAAACAGCGTGCGCTCGCACTCGCATTAGCGACTAAAAATAGTTTTGTGCGGGCAAAATAAATCATTCAGCACGCTGTGCGAGTACAGATTTCAACCAGCACCAGAAACGAAACGGCGAATCCCGCCGGTTGTGGGTTGAATGGGGGTCACAGACACAGAAAGGAATACGTATTCCTGTCAAATACGGCGGTGCATGATAACGGCTTACCGGCGACGGAGAAGTCCGGCTCCAGGTGAATAACTTGTTGTCATGGCTGCCCAGTAGTACCTGAACAGCCGAGCTGTGGCAGCACACAGGTGTGTGGCGTGTCAGAGGAGAAACGAGCCGTTCACATTTCTCTCTTTGTGGCAGGTAACGGTCCACAAACCTCACCGCACTTTAGGGACTGTTCTTTACTTGTCAGGGGAGGAGGGTGGCTGGTTGATTTTTATTTCATTTATTTATTTCATTTTGATCCGCCCTATGTTATGAGTATGAATAAGTCAATAAGTAATTTATTCCATTGAAATATCATTGATGTATTATAGAAAAGTGATTTATCTTTTTATAAATGACAAAAGGCACATCTGCCTCATTTTCGCTGTGGTATCCTGATACTACTCAGAACCGTGATACTTTCACTGGTATTGTACAGTGGGTCCCAATTTTGGTACCGTGACAACACTAATCTGGAGGGGGTTCATCTGCAGAAACTAATCAAAAACTAAACAACGGCATTCGGTATTCGGCCAAGCGTTTAATATTATTCGGCTTCGGCCACAAATTTTCATTTCGGTGCATCCCTAATAAAATACAGTGTAAATCTTCAACTAGAATGATCCAGTCAAGTTTCTCTGACAGTCTCCATCCATGTCAGTGAAAACATGGATGCTTCACACACAGAAGATCTATACAATCAGCACAGTCTCAAGATTAAAATCACCAATTCAGTATCTGACCAAATGTCTCTCCTTCTGTGGCAGCTGTGGCTCAGGAGGTAAAGCGGGTCATCCACTAATCTGAAAGTCGGCAATTTGATCCCAAGCTCCTCCAGTCTGTATGTCAAAGTATCCTTGGGCAAGATACTAAACCTTAAATTGCTCCTGATGGCTGTTCTATTGGTATGTGAGTGTGTGAATGCCTACTGAGTAGCAAGTGGCACCATGTATGGTAGCCTCGGCCACCACTGTGTGAATGGTTGAATGTAACTCACTGTATTAAGCCCAGTTCAGACCAGTGATTTCTGTCGAGATGAATCTGTTTTAGAACACTGCAGCAATGTGAACTGGCCGGTCTGAGCTTGACTCAAGCCGGCTGATGGTGTCACCTTCAGCTCAGCTGGTCAAATTGCAGGAGGCTGGTTTAAAAGTACGAAAACTGTCTCATCAGCCAATCAGATTTTTAGTGAAGACAAGGTCTCAGTGAACTTGACCTTTGACAGCTAAAACCTAAACATAATCTGCATCTCTATCTCTCTCTATCTCTCTCTCTCTTATTATGCTGATCTGTTCTGTACGACATCTACTGCACGTCTGTCCGTCCTGGAAGAGGGATCCCTCCTCAGTTGCTCTTCCTGAGGTTTCTACCGTTTTTTTTCCCTGTTAAAGGGTTTTTTTGGGGAGTTTTTCCTGATCAGCTGTGAGGGTCATAAGGACAGAGGGATGTCGTATGCTGTAAAGCCCTGTGAGGCAAATTGTGATTTGTGATATTGGGCTTTATAAATAAAATTGACTGATTGATTGATTGATTGATAATGCCTCTAGCCACTGCTGGTGTGGAGGGATAAAAATGTAGATTTAAATCAGGAACCACCTGATCAAAGATTATAAATCTGACCAGATATTTAAAGTCCCTACAAGGAACTTCCATTTTGAGTTGATTTTGGCGACCCTGTGAAAAAAAGTGGCAGTGTTTTGCCGGAATGAAGCCTACATTTCCCATGAGCTCTAGCGCGTATTGTCATAAAGACGCTTACCTGGCTCGCGCATGTGTTTGTTTTGGGGATGAATGAAACAACAAGACGGGAAAACTTTGCCCCCGCTCCTATCGGGGATCCCAGCTCACCTCTACCGCGCCCCAGCTCCACCTCTCCGGCGTAAGAGCCACCGCCGCCGGGGTAAACGCAGCGGTCGGCTGGTAAGGCTGAAGGCCTGTTTGGCGAGCACTTCCACGGCTTGTTGGACTGAGTATGGAGTGGTGCCTCGCCTCTTTATTTCTCGGCACTCGCTGGACCCTGTCGACGCCTGGCTGGTACCTGTCGTCGGCCCGGATGAGGTGTTCCAGCCCCGCGGCCCCTGCTCTCCTCGTCCCCGCTGGCGCGGGGTGAATCTGCGCAACCTGCGGCCTCTGTGTGTGGCTCCCCGGACAGCTAACGCCGTGGACCCGCCGGCTCCTGCCAGGATTGGGCTGGTAAATGCTAGATCGCTAGCGAACAAAACGTTTATCCTGAAGGATTTCCTGACTTCCCGAGGATTGGATTTTCTCTGTGTGACTGAGACGTGGCTGACTGTTGGTGAGTCCAGTGCTTTCACAGAACTTTTACCCGATGATTGCTGCTATTTTAACTCCCCGCGGACGTCGGGTCGAGGAGGAGGAATAGCGACTATTTATAAGAGTCACTATAAATGTAAGCAGCTAGGTAAGATGCCGTCTGAGTGCCGTAAATCGTTTCGTCCTGGAAGCGACCTGGGGCGGACCCGGAGACAGTCTCCTAAAGGTATGGATATACACTATATAGAAATAGCTTATCTTCACACCGATGGTCTCATTTGCTGTTGTAGGTCACGCACAGACATCAGCAGAAACGAGAGACTTTTGCATATCCAGTTAAAAGTTCCTTGTAGCGGCTTTAATGTCAGTTCTCCGTTCTCAATTGTTTTTTATACTGCAGACCAATGTTCGATACCCTGGCTCTTATTTTTGAGCAAATGACTCTGGTTTTTGATGCAGTAATCATGCAGCACCACTGAACACAGTTAAACAGTAGACACATCATTGTCCACACTGACTCTATCCAAACACACACTCATGTTAAACCCAGCACAGACACAAACCTCTGAACATGAGAGAGCCACCATCCATCATTCCTGTTGGTTCCAAACAAACATCCAACAGAAAAACTAACACCGTTGTGTTCCTGCCTGATTCCTATTATATCTGATAAACCTGTGTGCAGTCAGCAGGTTACATCAGGAACAATCCTCGGTCTTACTCTGTAATCTGAGAACGCTCAGCAGACACACGACCTGGTCTGATCCTTTATTTACCACAAATGTTGACTGAGGCTGTGAGCTTTCTTTTTCCAGCACTTTCTGACTTTCATTTCATCTATTTGTTTATACAAACTTTATTTACAGGCTTATGGCACGTCTATAAAATATTTCCACACATTTCTGAATTTATTTGCAGAACGCTCACACCAAACCAAGCGGGTAGTTAAGGTCAACTCCAGCTTGTGTTACAGCCTGTTTTTCAGTAAACGTTCTTTCTCAAACAGAGAACGGGGGTGTGCTTAATAGTCAGTCATAATCCATTCACATGGCAACCAGGTTGCCGTTCTACAATACAGCACATATCAAAGCGATAGTACGGATATCAGCATGGATGGTAATAGTTTGTACTCTAACGTAAGATATGAGATGGAGGAATATACTCGACTACCTTCACCTGAAGGAAATATGAATCTACGATCAGCTGGAATTCAGTCACTTCTGAATAATGTCTGCTTAGCTTAACTACTAAACTGATTCCACACGAGTAAAGCTGCCACTAAGTTGATAATGGCAACTAGCTTGTTTACTAGTTTCTGTAACGCTAACAACAAATTAATATAATACCCCATTTCTAAATCTATATTTCCTGTCAGTTTATAATCATCTTTGATTAGTAAGTTAGCCATGGTGTATGTCAGCTACTTTGAATCAAACAGGGCTCCAGTTTTGGAGTTTTGATCACCCTATTGGCACTGATTTTGCCAGAACCAGCTGGCAGTTGCTCAGTTACACAAACTTGGCAGAAAGGTTTCACAGTACTGTGCTGGATCCAAAAATTTAAGAAACAATCCCTTAAACAATTATTTAAGAAATAATCTTGCACAATCCCAAATTTAAAGGGATAAAAAAAAAAATGAAAATGAAAATTCAGCCATGATCTACTCACCCATATGCTGATGGAAGCCCTGGTGAAGTTTTAGAGTCCTCACATCCCTTGCAGAGATCGGCGGGGGGAGCGGCTAGCACACCTAATGGCAGACGGCGCCCCAGACTAACGTCCAAGAACACAAAATTGAAACCACAAAATATCTCCAACATGCTCATCCATGGTGATCCAAGTGTGCTGCAGCCCCGACATAAAAAGTTGTTTTGAAAAACGTCATATTAACTCTGTTTTTAGCCTCACTGTAGCCTGTAGCTCTGACTGCTTCTCTGTGCTCCACGCTCACGTGTAGCTCTGACTGCTTCTCTGTGCTCCACGCTCACGTGTGCGCACTTGTGTGAGACCAGCGAAAGCATGAGCTTTGCTTACCCGTGTTTACATCACGTGACACGTGCACCGCAGGGGGAGACAACGTAACCACAGAGCTAAAAGATAATTTGCACTACGGTCTTTTAGCAAAGGACAGCCCAACATGTCTGAAGACTCTGAAACTGAGGAGGAACAGCATTTCTTTGTTGAGCCGTATTTGTTTGAGCCCGA
>NC_065525.1:43723704-43755001 GCF_006386435.1 Epinephelus moara | reverse complement strand
CTGTGGACGATAAACCAGGTGCAGACTTCCATCTGTGTCACCGCTGATGAGGAAATACAGCGAGTGCTGGACGGAGCAGTGAGTGACAACAACCCCGCCCACATTTAAGAGGACTGTCTGAACAGACCGAGGGTCTAGGTACCATGTCTGAAGGGTTACTGTTGGTTCCAAAGGGACTGGACTGAAAGGGTTTGGAGGAAGCGGGGCTTTACACAACCCTCTACTGTATATGCAAAATCTGTTAGGTCTTCAATGTAGCCAAAATGCAAGATAAGTGGACTAGCTAGCTCACAAATATGGGACAATGTACAGTGAGTGAGTCATTATTGCAAAATTAACCCGCCAGTGTGATGGAGGACTCCATCGCAAAGCTTTACAACCAATATTGTTTAATTTGTGACGAATCTGAACCATGAAAACTTATACTGCATTAACTGTTACCAGCTACTGTTTGCAAAAAAAAACATAAACATAAAACATCAAAACCTGATGTTATACGAGTTTGTATTTTTGATTTCTAAACAGAGGTTTTGATTATCTGGCCCACTGTGTGCAACTGTATGTTGTATGTTTTGCTACTTCCAGAAGTATGTGTGAGACATCTTTGGGTTCAGATTTGGAAAAAGGGGGGAGAAGGAAAGAGATAAGACCGAGGAGAGGAAGGAGGGGCAAAAAACAGAGAGAAAAACTGAAAAATGAGAGAAAAGCTAAGACGTATCGATGAGGATGAAAAGAGGAAAAGATGAAAGGAAAACAAAAGAGGGAAAACGGAGACAGAGGGATGAAGAGGATTACAGCAAATCAGAAGAATAAAGCTCAGAGAAGATAAGGAGGGGTATAAAGGCTGTGATGTGGACAACGGAAAGATGGAACATGAGAGCTACACAAAAGATGAAGCAAAGACACAGGAGGAGGAGGAGGACATGGCTCTCAGTATCAGGGGTGACATTTCTGATGCAAAATGTGCCAATACAGCGCTCACTCGGGTAATCACAATCTCAATGTTTAACACAATACCTCTAATCTTAACCGTCAGCTACAGTGCACTATTTGCTCTGACCTTCAGCTGCCTGGCTGACTCCACATGGTTGTCGTAGATGAGGACGTTGGCGATGAGGCTCTCTCTGTCTTTGGAGAAGGAGGACGGACCCTCTGTGACGTTCTGCTCAACTATCACCTTCAGCAGAGTGTGAGGACACCTGGTCCCGTCCCACACCTGGAAAATATCACAAAAACATGACACAGATGATGAGACTCAGAATCTGCAGCAAGTGTTGAGTTTGACGGGACTGTTGTTGTGCTGTGGAAATGGGCATTATATTGGATTTAACATGGGAGGCATCACAGAGCAGGTAATTCCACCACCACTCAAAGTTTTTTTTGTTTGTTTTGTTTTTACCTATCTACTTTAAATTATTGAGCATTTTTAAAGACGTTAGGCACCAGAAAACATTCCAGCAGTTCAAAGATACTCAGTTTTCAGAGATATAAAAGAGAGAACAGCATAAAATTCCTGACATACTGACGGAGAAGCTGAAACCGGAGAAATGTTTGTTGTTTTTGATTGAAAAAAAAAAAAGTGATCTTGTAGTTACTTTCTGTGGTAGAAAAATTATGACATGAAAGAATGTATGATTTGTGCATTGTCCATGGTCATGGTGTGGTCTTCTAAAAGGTCCCAGAGTCCTTCACTGTTGGTTTGCAATTGTGAGGAGGCTCTGGCTCTCTCTAAAATAAGCTGGTAGATGTTCTGACTAGCATGGTGAAGAGTCTCCAACACCAGTAGCCCTTTGTACACAGAGAACACAACATAGGGCCGCTACAAAGTCCCTCCTTCCCACCACCTTTGCATTTTCACACCGAACCAAACAACGACGGCATCATGCTGCTCCACTGTGTGATTTTATATAGCATGCCAGCATTGTGAAATACATTTACAAGCACACTATGTTGCTACTGAAATAACTATTGACTTTTGGTTTCACATAGGAAACCAACAGCGGACTGGAGTTTGTTTGAGCCGTCCACTTCGACCTCCCACCCGCCCCATGCGGACTTTCTCGCTCTTTATACCATGGTAGTTGCTCTAAGCATCAAAAACACTGCCGCTGCTCGGTGTATCTCATACCACCGCTAAAAGGTGCCTACGTGTATCAGCATCTAACACTGAGTTGGGAGTGAGACCTGGTTGTCATTGTTAGCAGCCACCACAAGAAAATGCTGACATTGCACATTTCTGCAAACCACAACTACGTTACATTTGCACATTTCATACACATCAGAGCAACGTTTCGTGAAAAAGTATATGAGCTGACATTTTTTCATCGAGAGGTGGTGGGGATGGTGGGTGGCGTGTCACCTTGGCAAGACGCCTGCTGACTTCAGACCACAGTTTGAGACCAACAAACAACAACAGCGGTTGTTTTTCAGTGAGTCATCGCCATGCTTGCTGGAGCTTTTTAGCCCCGAATGTGGGTGGGTTTTTTAGCGACACCTCACTGTTTTTCTTGCCAGGATAGTGCAGGGTAGCGAGAAATTGCTGTGTTTCCAGTGGGGATCGTGCTCCCACAGCCGGGTATTTTATGCCAAAAAAGATCTTCTCTGGTCACGTTTTTGTTGTAATAAACTTTTATATTCAAGCAAGAACAACTGAAGCTCACTGAGTTCATTCTATTATTCATCAAAGTGAAGACTGAAATGAAGTTTTCCACATCACTATGAAAACAGTGATGTTGAATCCATGATGTGAACAGGCTGTAATATTTAATCCAGAGCATCTGAAGCATCTTCACTGTTTGATTTAATTATGTCAAAGCTGGCTGTTGTACAATAACACAGTTGAGAGCAAAGAATGCTTCACAGACTCTTAGTTAATGATGAGGACAGGTGTTTGAGGAAAGGTATACAAATCTATTTGTCATCTAATAAACTGTTACGATTTGGAGAACATCCTCTCCTGGTTGACTGTGTTGTTGCGTAACAGCAGGCTGCAGCACCCTCAGAGAAGCTTTGGAAATCAGCGAGAGCAGACTGGCAGCACACCAGCAGACGCTGCCAAATCCTGTTCAAATTTATCTCCTCTATCAGCCTCACTGGCAGGAAACCAGCCATCACTTACAGGCTCATTTCTGTTCTGAAAACTGGAGGTGGCTGGTGAAACAGCTCAGGACACAAGATAAAATACACGAGACCGCCTCCCACTGAGGCCACCTGACTGTGAAGACAGTTTACTACCAGACAGATGAAGACTGACGGCAAACAACTTCATTATTCCAGAGGGACAGATAAATATCAACTACTTCAACTTCTAAATCAAAGCAGGTTCAAGTTTTAAAAGAGACAAGGCGGTGACGCAGCTTCATAGCAACACAACAATTCACATTAACATCAACAACAAGAAGAAGAGCAGGTGACTGAGGGTAATAAAAACAAGCCTGTAAGAACAAATGGAGACAAGCTGACAGTAAACAGCCTGCAGGGAAGCTTCCTGGTGACGGCGATGCTGCACTGTGAACACATGGGAACTTTGTGCTGTTTATTAGCAGGAAGCTTCACACACTTCAGCCTCAGATTTACTTCTGAAACCAAACCCCCACAGGGACGCCTGAGGGGATTTCTTGTTACATTTTTATATTCATTTATCTCTACTTTTCTCAACTTATAAAAACTGTTTGCTTTTGATTAATTATCGATGCATCCGTCGCGCAAACAGTCTTTTTACCAGTGTAGTTACGAGGTGATTGTTCAAACTGTTGCCTTGCTCATTAAATTTGGGGCCTTTGCTGTGTGACGTTCAGTAAACTGCTGTTTTTTCTTTAACAATTAATCAGAATTAGATTTAATGGCGAAGTATGTGTGCACATAAAAAATAGGTGGCTATAAAAAGATATATATAAAGCACTAATGACCACAAACTAAAATAAAATTAAAATGTCTATATACAACCCAAATACCCAAAAAGTTGAGATGCCATCTAAAAGATAAATAAAAACAGAATGCAATGATTTGTAAATCTTTTTTGACTTTTATCCAATTAAGTACAGTCCCAAGAAAATATATATATTTGATGTTCAAACTCATAAACTTAATAATTTTTTCACAAGTATACCCTCATTCTGAATTTGACGCCTGATGATGTTGAAGTTTTCAAAGTGAAACTCTTCCCCACTCTTGATTTATATATGACTTCAGCTGCTAAACAATTTGGGGCTGTTGTAGCTGGACTGCAGGTGGGTCAGTCTAGTACCCGCTCTCTTTTACTATGAAGCCACACTGTTGAAACACAATGTGTCTCATTGTCTCGCTGGAATAAGCAGGGACGTCCCTGAAAAAGACGTTGTCTGGATGGCAGCATATGTTGCTCCAAAACCTGTATGTACCTTTCAGCATTAACGAACACCTTACAGATGTTAAGTTACCCATGATGCCATGGGCACTAACACACCTACATACCATCACTGATGCTGGCTTTGAACTTTGAGCTGGTAACAATCTGGATGGTCCTTTTCCTCTTCAGCCTGGAGGACACAACGTCCATGATGGACTCGTCAGACCACAGCACCCTTTTCCACTCTCACTGTCAGTCCGTCTCAAGTGAGCTCAGGCTCAGAGAAGTCAGCGGTGTTTCTGGATGTTGATGATATCTGGCTTTCACGTTACATCATCTATTAGGACGGTGTGTGTGCTGTGCTACTGGCTAAGCTGCTAACAAGAGTCTGTCACAACACAGCTGCTCTTGTTCCCTGGTTCAAGGTGTGTGTGTGTGTGCAACCATGGATTGTGTGGACTACTGGCTAAGCTGCTAACAAGAGTGTGACACTGCACTGCGGCTTGTGCTTAGGCTCAGGGGTCGTGTATGTTACTGTGCTACTGGGTTAGAAACAACAGAGCATCTGAAGCTGTACAGTGGCGACTTCCGTGGCTCAATGTGTTTTTATTCACCACTCTCTCTCTCGCCATCGCCCTCATAACTCACAGCGAAACCGATGTGGCTCCCAACACCAGATCTGTAGGTTATTGGAAATAATCCAATATTGTGCTTCCTTATTTTGTAATGTATATCGAAACCAAAAGCCTCGTACCAAACAGTTCTCTACAAATCTGTGTTTTGTTACAAACCTATTTATGATTTTGTTTTTGTTTTTTAATTTTAATTTTATATACTTTATTAATCCCCGAGGGGAAATTCAACAGTCAACAGTCACACAGTGCAGCACTAGATTTTAAAAATAGTAATACAACGAACGCATTTTACAAAATTTTTGACACGTTTTAGGATTTTTATGGATATACTGTCAACAGCCAAAACACTGTGAATTCAAAACAGTCTCGTAATTCCAAACCATCTTTAGATCTGGATTTCTTTATTTTTTTCATAATTTTTCCAGGAATTTCATAACCATGGGAACCCTGACTTTACTCATGTAATCACGGTTCAAACTTCAAGTCACTTATCCACAAAACATATAAACATAATAAGTAAAGTGCAGTGTTTTACGAGCGGAGCCAGAAAGGTGTGCAAACACAGGTGACCTACACAGCAGAACTGTGCCTGAACACATCTTGTGTAGACAGAAACAAGGGACTGAAGCTGCTGCTGCTTTCACGACGCAGGCTGTGCACACATCCTTTAAAACCCAATGAAATAAACTGTATTTCAACAAGAAAGGGAAATTAGGGATCACATCTCCTGCCAATGAAAACATTCTCTACCACACTAAAATCAAGCTGCAGAGGTGACCCAGATGTTACACCTGCTTCAGCTTCATCGATCATTTGAAGGAACTTTTTAATCTGAAAAGGTTTAGTGTTGCTGTCGTGTCATTCTTTCAGTGCTGAACACAACCTGGCTCATTAGCCTGTAGGAATGCACCTCACGTCATTAGTTACTGCTAGTTTCTGCTGAAGGTTTATCTGTGGTTCAACATGTCTGTAGCTTTCTTACCCTCAGCAGGGTGCAGGTGGTGTCGATGGGAGCTTTGGCCAGCAGCTGGCAGGTCAGGTCGAAGTAGGCTTTGGGCTGAACGGCAGACAGAGGGATTGAGGGGACTGTCGGGAGAAAAGCCTGGCTGACGGCCCAGGATCGCAGCTCCTCCACAGTCCGACGGACGTCCTGGTCCAAGTGGAAGGAGCGGCTGGAGGTCCGTGGCTCTATGGGTGCACCCTCCGCCCCGTCAAACGCCACCACAGAGAAACCAAAGGTGTTGACCAGCTGGATGGAGTCGTTGAAGAACTGAGTCTGTGAATGGAACGAGGAGTCATGTATCACAGATCTTTTTAATGTCCATCAATTTATCAATAGATGACATAATCTCAACAAAGCCATACTGGTGGTTTGAGATGTTTGAGTTCCTGCTTTCAAAACTACAGAATCACATGTAGCATTTTATTCTGGCAGCAAAAGCTATGGTTATTAATAGAACCAGTCTGTAATCTGGACCTTGACTCTGTGCATGCGCACGATGTCTCCGATTTGAAAGATTCTGGGGTGGTCCTCCAGCTTCTCACAGAAGATGGTGCAGCTGATCTTCTGGTTGGACTGATCTGTGATCTTCAGGCTGGAGCAGAAGTCTGTGGAGAGAAAACTCCCTGTGGTCAGAACTCTGAGAGACAAACGTCAGAAGCAAAGCACTGAAGACAGTTTAGCTGAAAAACATAACTTTGGCAATATAATGAAGAACAGCTCTGCCCTCATTTAGTTCTGCATAATCATTACATTACATATTCACACTTTAAAGTTCATCTGACTTGGTGAAATAACCCAGTGTGGTTGATTTTAAAATTAATGTCAAGTCATGTCGCATTATTTATTCAGCATTCTTAAAGCTGAGGTCAGAATCAGAAACGACACCAAGATGTTCATAGAAGATTTAATATACTCCCAACCTGTCAGGGTTTTTAGATAAAGCTCTGGTTCAGACTCAGGAGCTACAAATAACAATATCAGACTTGACTTACCAGCCACCAAATTTCAGATTTTGTTAAATGAAAATTACAGTTTATTTTAACCTGGTTTATTTCCCATATATGTGGCAGTTTGCCATAATGGCTGGTTCATGGAGCTACTGTCTGTGTCTACTTTCAGTCAGATACTGAGAAGAAAAAAAAAAACTGGCCACTCTCTCGATCTGCATCAACACTCCTTTTTTTTTTTTTTAATAACAGTATTTTTAAAAGGATTTCAATAAAGACATACAGAAAACTAATAAACAAACACATAACCAATAAGGGCGAAAAAACACAACCCCAACCCAGCCATCAGTACTAGAACAATCAAAGAAAGCCAGATAAGTCAAAGGGAATCCAACAGAGAGGGACAAGAAAAAACATTAAAAATGATGACAAATTATTTTCCTCGTGTTACATAAATAGGAGAGTATAGCGAGTTTCATTAAGGTTTTCAGCTTCCATATATGCCATGAAAGTTAAAAATGGTTGCCAGGTGGCAAAAAAGCACGGAGTTGATCCTTTGATAAAACAAGAGATTTTCTCCAGTTTGTAAAGAATATATAACATCCTTAATCCAGTGTCCACATGTTGGAGGTGAAGAGTGCTTCCATTTACACAGGATGAGCCCTCTGGCAGACAGAAATACTGTCCTCTTGGGAGCTACTTGCTCTGTACTCTTTGCGGGCTTATCCTGTCAGGGTTGCGGGGGGCTGGAGCCTATCCCAGCTGACACTGGGTGAGAGGCAGGGTTCACCCTGGACAAGGTCACCAGACTATCACAGGGCTGACACATAGAGACAGACAACCATTCACACTCACATTCACACCTACGGACAATTTAGAGTCACCAATTAACCTGCATGTCTTTGGACTGTGGGAGGAAGCTGGAGCACCTGGAGGAAACCCACGCTGACACTGGGAGAACATACAGACTCTGCACAGAGGGTCCCTTTAATACTGTATATATACAGACGTGTGCGCTTGAATCTGTGTGGATATGACTGTATATCTTTGTGTGTGTGTGTGTGTGTGTGTTTCTAAAGGGTCTGATCAGATTGATTTTTCTAATATCTGTTTACTTTAAGAGACGCCTGAAGGATCCGCAGATATGATGACAGAGTCGGACAGTTTCCAGCCTGAACGCTGCTTTTTCTTTATCATCCCCTCCAAAACAAAACACAATAAAAACAGACCCAGATAGACACAGACACACACAGACACACACACACACACACACACACACACACACACACACCATCACCCTGTGCCGCATGGCTGCAGGTCGACTCGGACTGAACGGTCTCATATTTATCATCTTATCACCATTTCCATCGCTCGTCTCTCATACTTCTGACACTCTGTCATCTGAGTGTTAACCTCCGCCTGCTCCTCAGGATCAACTGCTCTTCCTGCACTTTATGATCGTATCGTCTGCAGTGTGTTTACAGGGTAACAAAGTCAGTGACTAAACATTATTCCAGAGGTTCAGTGGATTAGATTAGTGCAGCTTCCTGCGTGATGTTGACGAGTGCTGAAGCCTCTAAAGCCCGAGCAGTCTGTTCAAAGCCACACTTCCATTATTGGACCATCAACACATAAACTGAAAATATATTTTGCCATCCCACTCCTCTCCACACCTTTCTGAGTGTGTTATAGTAATAATCTGAGACGTTTCCATCTAAATAAAACTGTGTGTCTGCTCTCACTCAGGGCTGATCCAGCTTATATCGCTTCATGAAAGATCCTCTTTTCTTTTCCTGTCTGTCAGCTCATTTCTGTCTCATGAGGTGATGTGGTTTATGTGTTTGGGTCCCTTTTACCAATAACTATCAATCTTTCTTACATTTTTAAACACGACTCCAAAGAAATCTCAAACACGGCTGCTGAGCAGCTTAATGTCTCCGTCTGTGGTGCTGAAAAGGTTCAAACTTTTTTTTTACTGTTTCACTGTCTGGTTTTAAAACAGGAACCGCTCCAAAGCTCCACAGGACAAAGATGTTGTTGCACTTGAACAGAAAAACAAACTTCAGGTTGAAATCATGAAACTGAGAAAAAAACTCTCCTGTAAATAGGATATTTTTTCCAGCACACATACACCCAATCCCATCCATTTCTTTGTTCATCACTGACCTGTACCACGGCTCTTGAACGGCTGTTTGAAGAAGACCACCACTCCGTACACGTTGACTACAGATCCAGCTTTCAGGTCGCAAAGTCGGACATATGTATATTTTGGAGCCTTGGTCGTCCTGGAAACCTGAGGAGAAACAAGTTGAGTTACAGTGAGGCACCAGCAGCCCAGGTTATCACGCTATGTTGCAAACTGGTGTGAACACACTGATGTTATCATGTTATCATGTTATCATGCATGACATTAGAGAACTCGACATTTTCACCTTGGAAACCTTGAAAAATATCTAAAATAAAAGTGTTGCTGGCGGTTCATGATGTGAAGCCTTCTGCCACATCCATCATCACAGTGAGCAGACAGCTGCCAAACACACATGCTAACATGCTCACAGTGTGTGAACTGTGAGGCGACTGAGGAACCTCAGGATCTCATCATCACCTCTCTGTAGCATCGCTGCAGACTGTGGTGAAGACAAACTGAGGACACAACTGATGTTTCAAACACTGAAGAACTAATAATCATGTTTCCTGAGATTGACAGATTGTGTTATCTTGGCATTTAACTAAACAAATGTCATCTCTGATAAATGTTAAAAGCTTAGAAACAACTGATCAGAGCAACTGATAGTTTCTAACTTCCTCCGTCTCTTTAATGATTCCTCAGTCAGATGTGATATTCGGAGGGGAATAATGAAGATCTGAAAAATGAGCATACGCTCATAAAAAAAGAAAAACAGAGAGAGTCTGTCCAAAGATGTATTTTTACCAGCATTTGTTCAGATCAAACTTAAAGAGTCAGAACCAGCTTCTCAGACAGAAGTTTAAACTTTGATCAGAAGCTTCTGAAAATACTGAATCTTTTATTTTTTCTTATTCTGTAAGTGTTATTCTGACTGTTAATTTATTCTGGTCTAAAAATGTTTATCACAGCTCCGCGTCACTGTTCTATGTTTTATTGATCAAGCATTGGCTTAATATTTTATTTCCTGTGGTTGTAAAGCAGTTAGTATCTATGTTTTGTTATGTTATTTTATCTTTAACGGTGATGGCAGATAATCTCTGTAGTGTCTTTACCCAGAATTCACAGCTGACTTCCATATTCGTTCTCATGTGTCTCTGCAGGCTGACAGTCAGACGAGCTTTAATCATGAAAGTCCAACGTTAGTTTTGCAATTTAGCTTAAAATTCACTGAGCAACCGAAGTGTTTCATTTCATCCCTTAAATTATAAAATCTGTCTGTAAAGGACTGTAAGGAAGTTTAAAACATGTACATGTAATCTGATCTGATCACAACATGAACGTTTTGTTCTTTGAGCCTTTTTCTAGCAATACTACGGCTTTACTCAGGCCTCTCATTCACTACTCACACAAACTGAAAGTACTGCATTATGATTTGCATATTACCCACATAATCGTGAGGCAGGAGGTTGTGATCATGTGATCTATGTCCTGCAGACTGTCCTGTCGTATAACGGGAACGAAGGAGGAAGTCAGGCAACACAGTGTAAAAAGCAACAAAGTCCATGTTGAGAGGTGGTCGGGATAGATGGAAGGGTCAAATAAACACCGGACTTAGACCCTGGGGTCCGTTTCACAAAGCAGGTTTAGTGAAAACTCAGAGTCTGTTAACCCTGAAATGAGGGAAACACTGAGTTTTCCGTTTCAAAAAGGGAGGTAACTCAAATCAGAGAAAGAGGGGTAACTCTAGCCTGTTTCAGAGAGAGAGGTAACTTAAGCTCTCGGTCAGTTACCGTAGTAACAGACTCTATGAACCTAACCTGGTCGGGACCAGGTTTTTCTCAAAGAACCTCGAGTTTCTCTCTGTCTCCGCCCTCTTTCAGAGCCACACACTCCATTTGATTTCCTCATTCATTCAGTCAGCAGGCGAGTTTTGGCGTAACCGTTCTGCCGTCTGTCTTTTAAAAAATCATTAAAGAAATCAGAGTCAGTATATTAGAAGTCCATTAGGCACAGTAGGTGGCGACTTTTTTCACTAACATGGCATGTCCTTTTGATAACGATCCCGTGGATGAAGGTGCAGCATTACTGCGCAGAGAATTAAATATTCGTCGGGAGATGGTTATCAGACCGCGCATAGATGTTCTAGCATTTCCACACAATTATCTTTTTGAGCTGTACCGTTTCACGTCACAGTCCATCATCTACATACACAACCTAATCCGTCCTTACATTTGCAACATTACCAATCGTAGTCATGCTCTCACATCCCAGCAGATATTGTGTGTTGCGCTGCGTTTCTTTGCAAATGGAAGTTTTTTGTACAATGTCGGAGATGCTGAGCACTTGAGTAAGGCAACTGTATGCAGGGCGGTCAGAAAAGTGTGCTCGTTTTACGGGCATCTGCCTTCTTTCTGTTGGCTGAGTAGAAGTCTGTGTTAGTTTAAATAGGCTTAATTATTTAACAGAACATGATATAGATGAGAAGACATTTATGTGTGTGAAAACAGCATTATGTTGGGGATAAAACAACTGCACAGTCAAACAGCCACTTAATATTTACTTTACAATGTAAAACATGATCAAAATGAGGTACCCCCATGAGATTATGCCGAGGTCTTACCTGTTTGAACAATGTTTTTATATTTCATCCTAAACTGCTGCCAAGTGCGTTTCTCCTCCGCGGGATTGCACCTAAATGAAATAAATTAATAGGCTACCATTCAAGCAGTTTTCCCCTGTAATAATATTGTGATTGCAAAGGACTACATTTAAACTTATGCATTCTCCCACGCCGTCTCCCTCTCTTTTGCAGCTGCAGCGGTGTTGCACTTCTTTTTGAAAACGTGTTCAAACTCGCAGTATGAGTGCATTAAGATTTCTAATTGTAGTGGGGTGAAAAACGCAGCCTTCCCCGTCCCCGTTGCCATGGTGACTCATCGAATCGGGGCTCCATTGATGCTGGCTTTTTATAGTTGTGGTGCTCGCGCTTAACTCCAAGTGAAACTACTCCGAGTTGATTAAACTGATTCAAATCAGCTGTTCTGGAACCGGAAACTCAGAGTTTCCTATCTCAGAGTAGATCAACTCAGAGTTCAGGATTAGACTCAGAGTTTGTTCAACCTGCTTTGTGAAACAGACCCCAGGAGGCCGGGCTTCATGACACGTGTGAAGACAACACTGACTTATTTTAAGTTACCAACATACATAATGTCATATTATCATGTTACATTAAGGGGTAATTTGAGGATTTCCAACCTGGATCCTGTTTTAAATTCCCTGAGGGCAACTGAGCAATGTCAGAGTACAACCACTAAAAGTGTTTGTTTTTGCCACTGACAGGCTCAGATTGTTCTTTCAAGTGTCGGGCAACATTATGGAAACGATCATTACAGAGATAGACCTTTTATTAAAGAGTAACATCCCGGAAATCACCATCACCAGACCAACCAGGCTCTATTTTAATAAACAATAATTTTAGCATTATAAAACACACTTCATTCGAAGTCAACAGAAACAAAATAAAACTCACAAAAACCATCTTGGTTCGTCTTCCCACTGTTTAGCAATCATCAACTCTGGTTTGATTGATATAAACCCATAATTCACCGAGTTAGATGTGAAAGTATTCTGGTTCCACACATGCTAGTTTATTTAAATGGAGTCTGGTGGGTTTGGTGATTTACCACCTTTTCTGGTTAAACAAAAAGGATCGTAATCTTTTAAAAAAGGCCTATCTCTGTACGGATCCTTTCCATAACGTTGTCAGACACTGAATAATAATCTGAGCCTGTCAGTGGCAAAAACATGTGGACATAAATTGACGATGTTGTCGCTGCAGCAGTCACACTTAATACGAGACCAGGGGTTGGCAACCTTCACTATAAAGAGCCATTATTGGCCAAAAAACATAAACATATTTGAATAAAGGTAACAGCCTATTAAGTCAAAATTAGCCCATCAACATTACGATAAGTCTAAATGAGCATTCATTAATATGATTTACTACAAGATGGCTGCTCTGCAGTGGGCTATTAATAATTATTTAGTACTTAAACTCTGCAGCGTTGGTTGTGAAAGCAAATGACCACATATTATCAAATCCTCTGTTTTCCTCCAAGACTTTTCCTTTTTTTGGATTTTGAATCCACAGCTAGCCTTCCTAGAGAGACTCCAGCCTCGACACCGCTGCTGATGTTCAACAAAAAGTCGCCAGGTCATTGACGTATGACGCACATTTTAGTCGATGAAACGTTAAAACATTTCTTAATTCAATGTATAGACTACACAATTTTCCAATAGTAGACAGCACTGTAGGCCTACAACAATGACAAATGAAAATCTGAATGTTAAAAAACAATCATTATTCATTTCCATATAATTTATGTCAAAGCCACAGGGAGCCACTGGAGAGGGTTTAAAGAGCTGCATGCGGCTCCAGCACCGCAGGTTGCCCCTGTACTAGACCATTGTTAGAAACAGTTTCTCCGATGAGTCTTGTACACAAAAACATGGAAAACAGGGTCCAGGTTGACAAAAACCAACTTTACCTTTTAAAATAATGTGACGACCTGAGGTTACGTGACCTGCCTTCAAATAAGTCAAGACTGACTTCACATAGCCCACGAACCCTGGACTCCTGCGGTCTCGCTCAATACTGGACCAGTTTCAAAAAACTGTTGTCTCCATAATTCACTTACACACAAAAACATGAAAAAACAAGGTCCAGGTTGACCAATACTAAAGTTATCCTTTAAGTATGTAACATAACAACGCCCAAGCATGATTCTTTGCCTAAACCTAAACAGAAGGGGCACTAATTCTTAAGGTATCATAGGAACCATTGTAGGAGAATAAATTGCTTTTTTGACTTTTTTCTCACAACATTTCAACTTTACCCTTTTAATGTCAGATTTTCCTCCAATGGACCTACTGTGACAAAAGAGTTCGTCAGCTTCTACTTGCTCTGTGCTGAATGTTTGAAGCGACAGGTCGCTCAAAGCACTTATTGAAGTTTAAGGTTTAAAGACACTTGTATCAAAAAGTGACAATCCTCCTCTTCAACATTATCACCACTACAGAGACACGGAGGTCTGATCCAGCCGAGGTGGCTCTGGGACAGCCCGCAGCTGACATGAAGCGTCCTGACAGATACAAGACCTCCACGACAACACACACTTCAGCAGCCTCCTCAGCTAACCAGGCCTCTGACTCTGACCTCTGCGGAGAGTGCTGAGCTCCTCTTGATGGCCAGCGGGGATCTGGGATCAGGAGAAGGCAGCGGGTGGGACACCTGAAGGACGAAGACAGAGAGGAGACGTTACAGTGATGTGTTTTCGGAGACATCATAGGAGACAAACTGCTGCTGGAGGAAAGAAACAAAATGACAGGATGAAAATGGAAAAATATCTGAAGTATCAACTGTCTCATAAAAGTAACTTGAAGAACTCTGGACTGGACAAGAAAAAAATCTGAATTTGTGAACCCTAAACAAATATATTTACTAAAAACTAGAATTGCCGCCTTATGATTGTACGCCTCCACGCATCAGTCAAGTTACAGTTACATCCATGTCTGTGAAAATATGGATGCTTCACACACAGAAGATCAATACAATCAGCTCAGTTTCAAGATTAGTCACCATTTAAGTATCTGACCAAGTGTCTCTCCTTCTGTTCCTGAGATATGGCTCGAAAAGTTGTCATGCAAAAGATTATGATGTCACAGTAAGGTTGACCTTTGAACTTTGGGATATAAAATGTCATCACTTCTTCGTTTTATCCGATAGGACATTTATGTGAAATTTAATAAGTATGTATGAACTATTGAGTTTTGGCTAAAACATGTTCTGTAAGGTCACAGTGACCTTGACCTTTGACCACCAAATTCTAATCAGTTCATCCTCAGTTTGTCCAATTGGTCGTAATGCCAAATTCAAGGAAATTCCCTCAAGGTGTTCTTGAGATATCACGTTTATGACAATGAGACAGATGAGGTCACAGTGATCTTGACCTTTAACCTTCAACTACCAAATTCTCAGAAGTTCATTTGTTGCATCCAAGTGGACGATTATGCCAAATTTGAGGAAATTCCCTCAGAACATTCTTGAAATATCATGTTTACGAGAATGAAACAGATGAGGTCACAGTAACCTTGACCTTTGGCAAGCAAATTTCAATCAATTCATTACTGAGTCCAAGTGGATGTTTGTGGCAAATTTGAGGAAATTCCCTCAAGGTGTTCTTGAGATATCACGTTCATGAGAATAAGACAGATGAGGTCACAGTGATCTTGACTTTTGACCTTGGACCATCATATTCTAATAAGTTCACTGTTGAGCCCAAGTGGACGTTTATGCCAAATTTGAGGAAATTCCCTCGAGACATTCTTGAGATATCGCGCTCATGAGAATTAGATGGATGAGGTCAGAGTGATCTTGGCCTTTGACCTTCAACCACCATATTCCAATAACCTCATTGTTGAGTCCAAGTGGATGTTTGTGCCAAATTCAAGGAAATTCTCTCAAGGTGTTCTTGAGATATCGCGTTCATGAGAATGAGACAGATGAGGTCACAATGACCTTGACCTTTGATCTTCGACCACCAAATTCTTATCAATTCAAGAATGGGATGAACTGACAGACAGCCCTGAAAACATAATGCCCCTGTCTGTGGCTCCTGCTGGCTTGGAGGGATAAAAAAGTTTGAGACTGCACATGTGACCTGTGGACACGTCCAGAAGTGAACCGGTGAGTTAGTGTCAGCTGTTTGTTGATGCAGTGACGGCTGAGCCTGAAGGTAAAACATGAGGAGGATGTGAGAGTCACCAGCAGGTAAACAGAGACTCGTCTCCAGGTGGAGTTGCTCTTGTTGTGTCTGTCTGACACTGACATAGAGTGAGACACACTAGAAGATGAGTCATGTTCAATTTACAGCTCACACACACGATCTCATGCTCCAACAGATTGTTACAGCCCACAGACTGGATTCACACACAGAGCTTTGTCTTCCTACACTTGTAAGGACTCTAAATGATAGAACACATTCCCAAGCTCCGAACCATAACATCACAGTTTACCCCACCCGTACCTCAATCTAGACCTAATTCTAACCTGAACCTGAACACAAAGTCTTAACCTTCACATTGTGCTTTAGAAGACACGGGGACCGACTTAAGTGTCCTCACAATGCAGGAAGGTCCTCACTACGGATGTTTAAACAGAAACACACACACAGATATGGCTAACGAAGCTGTGATGCATTAGTTCAGACAGAGAGGAAGAGCAGTAAACGCATGCCTGAGGTCACCACCTCACTGAGTCACCTGATCATGATTCTGGGTGTCAGGGTTCAGGCATCAAATGGCTTTTATATTTAGGACTTGATGGACTACAACACGCAAAAAATCTGGGACCTTTGTTTGGCTTTTATGCGTGTGCATGTGTGTGTGTATATTTACATGTGGAGTCTGATGCCTGATGTCATGTTTTGTAACTTGTAAAGTGTATAGAGGCTCTCTGGGTGGTGTGTACCTAAAATAAATTGAACTTAAGTTGAAGTTAGTTTTTGTATTCCTGCTTAAATAAAACACTGTGGTTGATCTGTTTGTTTTTCTGACCACAAACGAGCTGCATCAGATTCCAAGTGGAAGCAGACCAAGACCCTCTTTCCAGGCAGTCTGGGTCCGGTTGTCTGGCCCACACCAGGGGCCGGATGCCAAAAAATCATGCTTACACCGATGTGCCACAGTCTGTGAAACTGCACTCTTTGCCGTATGTCTCACTAACACGTCATTTATCAATCTGCCATACAAACCAGTGCCGATCAGAGACATTTCAGATTCATGACAAGTTCTTATCTTGTCAGTCGCAGTGTAGAATGATCGGGTGTCGATAAATGTGGCAGCTGAAAAAAATCAGAATTCAAATATCCCCTCCTAAGTTTAGAGGCCTTGTCCGGAGAGTTTACAACATGGAGAGGCGTAGCACGGCCACGAAGAGAAACTACTCTAGAAATGAAACCGCTAACGTTGCAGGTCTGATGTAACCAACTGGTTCAATTTGGCAGCCTGAAAAGTGGAATCAGTGGAATATTTTATTTATACATTCATGATATGTTCCATCCTATACCCTACATTTATCAATAATATCATCATAAATATATATTATATAATAATAATAATATTGTTATCACTTTTAATAAAACCTTCAAACTGACCCAAACCGAGGAGCGTGTGGCTGCACATATTGGGTCTGCTTCCATTTTGGGCAAAAAAGGTGGTGGAGGAGACACAGAGGCACCGACAAAATTTAATCACCTTGGCTACCACTACTTAAATAATTACACCATCATGGGGTTTATTTATTTCTTTTAAATGACGTTTCAATGACTGATGAACTAAACATGCTTTGGCTTGTCATTGTTCAAAGAAAAAAGGTTTCAGGTATACTACAAAGATAGTTAGAAGCTAAAGCCGAACTATAGGCTACAGGTCACAGTATAAAAATGAACCACCACATCGCTGCTGATCGACACACAAGACAATGAATATAAAGGGAAACTTTGCAGATATTGAACCAGCTGTGTGACATCACAGTATCGCTGTCAACACCTGGTCCTCCACTGCCAGACGGGCAGGGATCTCCGCGGGAAGTCAAACGACGTTCATCTGCACACCCTGTGATGACACACAGCTGGTTGAATATGAGCAAAGTTTCCCTGCTTCCCTTCACTGGTTCCTGTGCAGCAGGGTCGCTCTTTGTTTCACTGTTAGAATCATTACAAAGCAAAAGCAGCATGTGTATACATTCAGTAGGCTATATCTTCAGTAGCTAGCTAGCTAACCCTACACTTTTCAGGGTTTGATTTTGGTTTTGGAACAGGGAAGAAACGGATATCTTTTTCCAACCTCTCCAGGTAACGAGTATCATTAATACATGACGTGCTCCAGGCACAACATTTAGCTCCACATCCACAAAACCAGCCTGAAAATGAAGGAAATCTGAAACGACTGCATTAGAGTCAATGGAGCACAGCTGTGTTGTTGTCAGACCCTGGCCTGAACTGCCCCAATGCTACGTTATCATTGGCCAGTCTGCGTCTGGGGTGGGACTTAGCAACAGGTCAATTACCATACATTTGCACTGTAAGCACTAGCACGTCCGTTATAATGATAGCCATCTGTAATAATCCCTGTGTGTATCAGTGTTTTGGATGTGTCGTATAAGCTACTAAAATGCCTGCATTTCCCTGGGATAATAAAGTATCTAATCTATCTGTCCATCGTTCTGTAAAAAAGATGCTGAAGGGTGTTTCTAGAACCATTTTTGGCTCACTGGGAGTGGAAATGCGGCTCATGCATGTGCGCGTGCACCTGGTTCCACAGTGATTGAGATTTATTAAACAGAACCAGGTGTGCACACAGCTTTATAAATCTGATGAGTTTTGTGCATCTGGCCCCAGAGGTTGATCCACAGCGTTCACACCAGCTCAAACGCACCAGTTTTTTTTAAGTAAACCAAAGGGTGAGGTGTGAGATTACCCATAGTGCAAAAGACCTTGTTATAAATGCATACATTCATAAGACTCATATCACTTAGATTTTAAAAAAGGGCTTACATAGATGTAGGCGTCGTCTCCTGACAGCAGCAGGTTACAGGGGTGCAGCTTGTCACTACTAGCTGTGGGAGATTTGCCCACACTGAAGCCGGAGGCCACGACCACATCCTGCAGGAAAACACAAGATGAACAACAAGCAGGGATTAAAAACTGAGAGCAAAGACAGATAAATATACATCCCTCTTCCCAGAGGGAGGACAGATTGAAGCGGCAGATGTTGCATCCTTGGAGACGTTAAGTAAGACGTCACAACAAGCCGCCGATGATAAGCTGGTGTGAAAAGTGGAGATTGTCTTTTGTTAGGCGTGTCAGCTGCCCCGAGACAGCTTTCAAGCCTGCGCTCAGGGCTGACAAAGGGACGGCAGATAGTCTGAATAATCATGTTACGGAGACACACAGCCTGACAAGACCTCTGTGATCTGCAGCCGAGCACAGCGGCTCCAGCTCTGATGACTTCCTGCCTTCAACGAGCTTTGCGGCGCTTTGAGTTCCATCAAGATGCCGCTGTAGGGAAACTGAAAACACAGCGAGACGCTGCTGACAGGAGGATTATCCCTGATGTGTTCACCGTCCCCGTCCAGGTCAAAAACAGACCGACTGCTCTGTAAACAGCAGTGACAGTATCAGAGTGGACTGAAAGTAAACGATGATTCAGAGTCACTTTGTTTGTGAAGTTCCAAGGAGCTGCGGGACGTGAGCTGTCACACCAGAGCTCTGATACATGAAGGACGCATTGATCATCTATTGTTTGAAGGAAAACATTAAAAGCTGTAATCCTCAAGGTTTCAGTCCTGGTTTATTTGGTGACACCTTCAGTTACTGTGGTAACAGCAAGTGAAGGCAGCAATCACCTCTGGAGCAGCTACTCTGTCAAAAAAAAAAACAGGACCTACAGGTGACAAAAATTCTTTGTGTTTTTTGATGCTGCTTCAAAATAAAAGCCAGTTGAAAGCTTTTAATATGAAGCTGTAGGAAATGTTTGGTTTGGATCAGCAGTAACTCACGCCTTTGTGACCACTCGGCTAGATTACTGCAATGCACTTTATATGGGGGTCAGTGGGTCCTCCATCGCAAGTCTTCAACTGGTACAGAACGCAGCTGCACGTCTTTTAACTGGCACCAGAAAGTTTGAGCATATTATATATTATATTATATATTTCACCGATTTTAGCTTCACTCCACTGGCTATCCGTCCATTTTAGAATTTATTTTAAAATTCTTTTATTTGCTTTTAAATCTCTAAATGGTCTTGCCCCAGCGTAACTCTCTGAGCTTCTGCACCCCTACACACCCAGCCGATCTCTCAGGTCAGCTGACCAGCTGCTCCTGAGGGTTCCCGAAACTAGGCTGAAGCTCAGAGGGGACCGAGCGTTTTGGGTTGCAGCTCCAAAATTGTGGAATGAACTGCCGCTGCACATTAGACAGGCCTCCTCACTGTCTAATTTTAAAACTCTTCTTAAAACGCACCTCTTTTCTTTGGCTTTTAACACCACGTAGGTTGTTGATTTTATGTAGTATTTTGTCTTTTTATTATGTTTTATTGTGTTTATTTTACTGTACAGCACTTTGGAAACCTTTGTGTTTATTTAAATTGTGCTTCATAAATAAAATGGATTGGATTGGATAATATAGTAGCAGTGTATGACTGCAGAGAACTGTAAACAGTGAGGTCGAAAACAATAAGATCACAGACACTGGATTATGTGCATGCACTGTTTCCTGAAAAGCCTTTACGTTTAAATGCAATATGAATTTAGCACAGAAATGGTGGACCCCACCACTCACAAAAAAAAAACTAAGATATAATTACTGGATTAAATCATTAAAAGGCCACTGCAGAAACAATACCAACCATAAATTTAATTAAAAATAAGATTTGATTTCATGAAAATTTGAATTTAAAAGGATAATCTTGGTTTATTACAACTTGGAATTTATTGTTGTAGTTCTGTCCATCATAAAATGGTTTAGAACGGGCATAAAAGAAGTACTCAAATCTTGCACCTAAGTAAAAGTAGAAACACTGCAGTGTAGGAGACGTACAAGTCAAAATCCTACATTCAGAATTTTACTGAAGTAAAAGTACAAAAGTATTGACATTGAAATATACTTAAACAACTGGGCTGTGCCTGACTCAGAATTATATCAGTTGAATCACACTTGGCTGTTGATACAAATATTTGAGTATTTGTTCCTGGTGACAGTAAATAAGCCAAGTTAGTGCTCCAAGCTAATGCGTGCTAACTACGCTAACAACAGATCGGAAATGTGCAAGAACATTTTTTGGAGACACTAGATATCAAACAAACCTGTCAGCCAAAACATCCTTCTGAAACTGGATATGGTAAAAGAGCAAATAGTCGAATTTTCAGATTGTTAACAGCCAAATCTGATTCAGCTGAGTCAGGCACAGCCCTGGAGAAGACATTTCAATTTAAAAGACTCGACAGCAGTGTCTATCTTGTCTATAGCATTTATTACATCTCAATGGTTCTGGAGCACCACTTCACAACAGCATTAGTGCCACCTGCGATGCTGATTGGCTAATTGAGTCTCGGCATGGTGCTCAATGGTTGTCTTTTATTTTAACCAATAAAGTAGAGCCCGACTGATACCAATACTATGGGTATATATGGGTGGATCAGTCGGTCGGTACTTGTGACAAAGATATGTCATACAGATATTTAACAGTTTAAGATTTTATGATTTTCAGTATGGGTGGAGTGTGAACTCAAATATTTCAGTTATTGCCAGGAATTATGGAGCAATGTTTTATTTTTCTATTGAATGTATTATTGATTTTTGTGTCTAGTCAGGGATGTCCTCAACTGAAATTCATCAGTTAATGTCAGGCACCATCTATTTAATTGTTTTCCAAGCAACCCAAAAATCAAAGAATATTTCCCCTTACAGTTTAGTGGTATTTACTTTATAATTTATAACGGACACCAGTTATATTAGAGTTTTAATGAAAAGTGAAAAGAAGGGGTCATTGTTTATTAACTTTCCAGCAGTAAATGACTGCCGTCTGGACCCAGCCATAAAGTTTTATCCCAATGTGCAATACATCATTATGTATATGTTATCATATTTCGTAATAATAATGAAGTAGAAGTTTAAAGTAGGAGAAAATTAAATACTTTCACTATGCTTCCTCTATGCAAAATTGTCTGCCATTAGATATGATCCCCTGCAGATATGAAGGCTCAATGTACGGCACAAATAAGGTGCGTCAACCATTGCACACCCAAAACAGGAAGAGGAGAGTCCTTTTCTTTTCCCTAGTAGCTATCAGTGGCTATCCCCAGTTAGCAAACAGTATCAATGTAAGTTCTTTGAAGCTACTTGTAACAGAGAAAATGGTGGACAGTGGAAGAGCCCATGTCACTGTGGAAACTGTGGTAGTTGCTCTGCTTGGTGGAAAACAGAATGCAAGCCAGTATAGACTCTTCCCCTTTATATTCTCAGAGCACAACATATTAAGTTACTGTATACCATCAGAGGTTTGATACAGCTCAGTGCACATTTTCTTCAAATACAACATATGTAAATTAATTCATCTCATCCTACAGAGTAATGTCATACTCACACATAAATCACATGAATCACTCAACTCATTAACTCATTCAAATCACAGGCTTTATGATACAGAAAAATACAATTTCCACAGACACGCCTTCATAACAGCCAGACCTCCTTTTTTAATGAAAATAACATAATCCAATCTCATTAGCATCACATGAATATTTATATTATTTAAATTTAAAAAAAAAACAGTTCATCATCATTCAACCCTCGCAGGCTTAAAGGGCCCGGCTTCAAGGGAGTAACCTCTCACAACACCTCTCTGTGTGACAAGGACATCGTCAACTAACATACATCTGTTAAATATAATAAATGTAGTAAATCACCATGTTATTCTGAGCAGTGACTGGTTTGGAGAAAAAAACAGAGCCAGTAAACTGTCTGTGCCAAATGTGTTAGTTCCCCAACAAGTTGATTAGCAAGAATGAACAGACAGTTTATTAACCCAAAGAGAGCCAAAAAAAAAAGTACACATAAAAGTCTTCTTCACACACAGCTTTTCAATTACACTATGAAATTAAGTCAATTTAGATGAAACTAAACACGAAGTCATGTTTGTTTTTGTCTCAGTTCATTCTACAGTTGGACAGATTAAGAAAATTGTCACAATCATCTTTATTCACTGACCAGCAGAAAAATGCACCAGGTCATTCCACAAAAATTGTTCAGGAATGGCCCGAGGAGCGTGACAAAGAGCTTTGAACGTCGACCTGGCCTACAAATGAGATCGAAATTGGTCCTGATCTGTCGAGGCACGGACACAGGAACTCTGAGGGGGACCTATGGTGTCAGGCACCAGGGCCTTTGCAGTAGATCCTTTGAGTCCTGTTGGTTGTGAGGTGGGGTACCAGCACATCCCACAGATGCTCAATTAAATTAGGATGTGGGGGATTTGCAGGCCAGGTTGACGGCTTGCATGGTGCAATGTCCTGCTTGGGGGTCACTGCCATCAGGCAGTGCCACCTGCAACTTTGCAAGTCCTAGAATAGCGAGGGAGAGGCCCGTCTTAGGCCCCGATCACACAGTAAGTGTTTTGCAGGTTGCAAAATGCGACAACCTGCATAAGCAACCACCCCATCACCTCCTTACACTAACCTTCCCATGTAATGAATCAACCGTTTATCATTTTTATCCCCCAGTAATCAGTGTGTAGTCCCTGACATGTTAAGGCAGAGGGTACTGTCTGTAGCTCTGGTTGAGGGTGAGAGGCTGTCAGCAGATAAACAGAGATCTGTGTGGGTACTTGAGACCCTAAAAAAGAGGCTGGATCATGGGGAGTACCACCAGTTGGTCCAGGAGCTTCTCCTCCATCATGGACGTTTACAGTACTGCACTTATCTGCTTTCGCGCCTGCTGTTTTCTATTGAGATTGCGGAAACTGCAGTTTGTAGTGTCATATAGCTCTGGGTATCCAGCAACCACTACCATCAGTTTCTCCTCCATTGTTTACCAACTGCAAACTTGTTGTAGTGACCACCACAGAAGGCCCGCCTCTCGAATCATCTGATTGGAAAATGGGAAAAAGTGGAGATGACATGGGGCGCTTTCCTGCTCTTAGTTAAGGTTTTTTCAACTCGAGTTCTGAGTGCTACGGCAAAAACGCCAGGCACCTAGAGCTCAGAAGTGCGAGGTGCGTAACAACGCAAAGACAGCAAGAAAAAAAGGTTCATTCTCATTATAAACAATTTGAAGAAGCTGCCTCCAGCTGCTAAAATGCTTTGTGTGATCGAGGCCTTACTCTGCCTCTGCCCTAACCCTAACCAATCACCCTCCTCTTTCCTAAACCTAACCAATCCAACCAATGAAGGCAAAAAGTGCTAGCCAATCATAGGGGGAGTGCAACAGCTCATTCCTTCACGATCCTAGGAATCACAAATTTGTGTGCTGTTGCCATGACAAGGGTCACCTGGTCTGCAAATGTGTTTGGGTGGGTGGAGCCTGTCAGGTGGTGTCAACATGAGCAACAGGACCAAAAGTTTACCAGCAGAACATTTCAGTGTAATGAGACAATTAATATAATTCACCTCACCACACTGATGTACATCATCATCATCATCATCATCATCAGTTTTCTTATTTCTTCTTTGGTTAAACTGAACTGTATTTCTCATACTGAGATTACATTTTATCAATGTGTTTCAAATGAACATAAAACACTCTTGAGAGTGAAACCACTTGTCATATAATGTCTCACGTTATATTCATAATTATGTTCATTTCTATATCACTAATTCCATTAGCTCAATATCAGAGTCATGTCATACTCACCACTCTCCTCAATTACCACATAACTGCTCATTTGTCAGGAGCTATATATTTATTTATGTATTATTTATCACTGCAGCAAAGACAGTTGTTGCCATATCCATCTATCTCTCTCTCTATCTTGTTTTCATTTACTAATTATCTTCAGTCACATTTACTTTACAAATAAATAACAAAAAAACTTTAAGCAAACAAATTGGTGCTTATTTTGGCACATCTGCAAAGCATTATGGGACATCCAAGTAAAGTTGGAGTTGTCTGAGGAGGTGAAGAAGAGCAAACACACCAGCTGGATTCGTTAACACTCAAAAATATCTTAAACTGTAAATTAGATTTAGCAGCAGCCATCATCATCATCATCATCATCCTCCACACTTCATCACAATGACATGTCTTCACACACTAAATAAAGACTCATATGATACATGATTCATATTTCAGGGTATAGAAGAAACCTGAGGAGTGACCTGTGGTGCTTATAATGTGGGGATTATTTATATTGTGGTTATTTTTATATCCCTTTCATCTGATGTAAATAACACCTGCTTCAAGAAAAAATAATAACTGCTGTTCCTTCACATATGTTTCTGTCTAACAGTCTAAACATCATGTCTTTGATGATGGAGTGAACCTACCCCTTGACTGACGGCTTGATTGAAGTCCTTGGCCAGCGCTCCGAACAGAACAACGTTAATGGATGGGTTCTGAGACGAGGAATCTGGCGGTGAATCTTCTTCTGCAAAACAGCCATAGAACATGCTTTTAAACTGGAACAAAACAGGGATGGAGGTTCAACAGTCAAATCAGGAAGATGAGGCATTCAGGGGATGATCTATGTCTTGTAGGACAGAAACGTATCTGTAATCATGCATTTGTAAATATGAAGTCCTTGGATTGCTTCAGCTCACAAAGAAAGTCCTGTTATTGTAAAACTCAATCGATAGAAAATTTATTAGCTACAATTTTGATAATCAATTACCTGTTTAAGTTCTTTTTCAAGCAAAAATGCATTCTGGTTTCCCAGTTGTGAGAATTTAAGAATTTTCTGTGTCTTATGTGATAACAAACTTATTATCCTTGGGTTCTAGAATGATTTTCCATCAAAACAAAATTGAAAGACATTACTGTGAGATATAGGAAACTGTGATGGGTATTATTTAGCTATTTTCTGACATTTTATAGACCAGTTCCTGGTTTGAATTGGGGCATTTCTGTGTGGAGTTTGCATGTTCTCCCTGTGTCAGCGTGGGTTTTCTCCGGCTTCCTCCCACAGTCCAAAGACATGCAGGTGAATTTGGGGTGCCAGTTGGTCAGTCCATAGAGACTTGAACCAGTGCATACAACTGGATAAATGAGACTTTGATTCTGGATGTTTTTATTCAGCCTTCCCCTTTGAAAGTGAGGGATTTGAATCATTAGTGGGTTTTTTTGTTAGTCAGTGTGCAGTGCAGTGTTCTTCTGGGGACGCACTTGTCCCAAAATTTTGCTGTGGAGGGAGCGCTCTTGACTTTCACGCTACTCTTTGGTATAGACAGCTGCGGACATGATGCAGTGGCACAGAGGAGGAGAAACTTTCTACTGCGAGGCTCCAAGAAAACATTATCTTTTCTCTTCTGCTTAGAAATGGTGAATTTACAGCGCACGTCAACTTAATACGACACAGTCTCTGGCTTTTGTTTGATATCAAGTATCGGAGAAAAATATCGTTGCACATTTCTGATCCGTTGTTGGCATTCGTGGCTTGTTTACTACATAACATGAATGCTGCTGTCACACTGAAAGTTTCGCTGAGTCTCATTCAAACTTTATATGGAAAAGAAAATGTTGAATATTCGTTGTTGCCACTCTCTTAATCGCACACATGAATTACAGTAATATCTTTGAAACATATCAATCAGGACTCCGTATTCAGCACAGCACAGAAACAGCTTTTACTAAGGTTACTAATGATATACTGATTGATTACTGATTGCTGACACCAAAGCTCAATGCTCAATTTTAATTCTGCTTGAGCTGGGTTCAGAGAGTATCCTTACAAACCACCTTGAAAACTATGTTGAAATTGAGGACAGCGCTCTTGCCTGGTTTTGCTCCCATCTTTTTATGAGAGGTCTTTCCCTGTTGTAATGGAAGAATATTCCTCATCCCCAGCCCCCCTTTCTTGTGGTGTTCCCCAGAGATCAATATGCCTCTTCTGGTTCAGATATTCTGTAGGTATAATATTAATTTCCACAGTTATGCAAATGATACGCAACTTTATGTTCCACTGACAGGCAGTGACCCTGACAGTCTCTCTGTTGTTATGGCTCGTCTTTTAGATATGAAGTGCTGGATGTCACAAAACTTTATTATCATTATAAATGACTGAATCTGACTTGACTGACATAATTCTGAGACAGGTATAGCCCTGGTTTTTATATAATTCTACTGTTGTTAAATGTGGTCCCCAATTACTCAATAAAATTAATGTTTTTCATGTTTTCTGTAGAGGGATGCGAGAAAACAAAGTTTCCTACAGGAATTTAGGCTAACACTTCATGACTAATTGATATACAACTGGACATTTTGTGGGTAAAGTATTCCTTTAAGGTCCCATAGATTACTTTGGCAAGTGTACTGAAAGGAGGAAACTGTCATAACTGTGTTTTGTTACAAAAGAAAAAAAAAACAATAATTAACATTCCTTCTGAGTATAAAAGCTTAAAGATGAATCTCTGACTATTCACACTGAGTTTTCCTTATTCTGTGCACTTTCTGGGATGTTATGGAAATTATCCTCATCCTGCACCAGGGCTGTCACTTTCAATAAACGTGCAGTAACATGTTGAGTATCTGTTCAGCACAGCTCTCTAGTTTTCTCAATCTTGTGGTAACAGAGAACAACAAATGTCTCATTTTCTGACGGGAAAACAACAGATCAGAATGACAGTAGTTTTAATGAATGCCTCTAAAAAAAAGTACAACAAAAGAAACAGAAATGGGAGAAACATTATTGAGACTGTCTCAAATCAAACACTGAATCCTCACAATGCACCAGCAGGTCAAACAGTGTACCAAAACTGACAGACTGTCTGTAAACCAACAATACAGGAGAGGTGGACCTGCTCATCCTGCAGCTGGAGACACAGGCGGGGTGTCAGAGAGTTTAAACGAATAAGAAGAAGGATGTCCCCCGCCACAATAAGAGCCACTGCTCTCTGTGGCTCTTTAATCAGGCTGCTCAGAGATAAGAAGGCCACAGACAAGACAACAATGAGACACACTGGCCTCCGTATGCTTCTACAATCCAGACCGGCTAAACAGCTTAACACACACGTACAGTCCTGGCAGGCCCACACACTCGCACAGCGAAACACTCCACAGCATCAAACTCTGCAGTGCTACAGTACACAGCTTTAGGCTCAGAGTTTTTGGTTTTACAGCACATCTACTGTCTGGTTCAGTGCCATTTTTTCAGCATTACAAACACTGATACACCCACAGAACACAATCAAACCTCTGTGAACTTTTCTGTATGAATTCCCATCGCTGACCAACAGAACACATTCACAGTGCTGACCCCTGCGGGAACAGAGGGCCAGAGTCGAAAACAGTAGAAGCTATATTATATATCTCACCCTCCAGTTTTTATATAACCCTGCTCTGCTGAAGTAAAACTGCTTCACAAAAAAATAAACTGTTAACTTATTGTCCTATTAGCAACTAAAGCGCTAGTCACGCAGGATTATTACCTGTGTACCTCATGTGACAATTGTGTTTCATGCGCCGGATGCGCACGGGATAAGCAAAATCTGTATTTTACTCTAATTTACTGACATTATCCCCCAGATATGATACACACAGTCATTAGTAACTTCACTCTGCACAACTCAGAAACCCTACACAGCACGACTAACGGTGATGGACAGTGTTAGGACCCGATCACACAGAAAGCAACCACTCCATCACCTCCTGACCCTAACCTTCCGATGAAAACAATTCATTTTATTTATTTCACAGTAATCAGTGTGTAGTTGCTGCCATGTTGAGGCAGAGGGTACTGTCTGTAGCTCTGGTTGAGGGTGAGAGGCTGTCAGCAGATAAACAGAGATCTGTGTGGGTACATGAGACCCTAAAAAAGAGGCTGGATCATGGGGAGTACCACCAGTTGGTCCAGGAGCTTCTCTTCCATGATGCATGTTTCAAGTACTGCACTTATCTGCTTTCACACCTACTGTTTTCTATTGAGATTGTGGTACCTGCAGTTTGTAGCGTCGTATGGCTCTGGGTATCCAGCTACCATCAGTTTCTCCTTCGTTGTTTACCAACTGTAAACTTGTTGTCATGACCACCACAGAAGGCCCGCCTCTCAAATCATCTGATTCGATAACGGGAAAAAAGCAGAGATGACATGGGGCGCTTCTCCACTCTGAGTTAAGGTTTTTTCGAGGTGTTCAGAGCGCTCCAGCAGAAACGCGAGGCGCGTAACAATGCAAAAACAGCGAGCAAAAAGCTACATTCACATTAAAAACAATTACAAAAAGCCACCTCCAGCTGCTAAAACACTTTCTGTGATATCGGGAACTTAAGCTGGTTGTCTTTAAAATGTGGGAAACATTGTCACATTAACCCATCTCATTATCTTTCGAGATTTTACCCCTGATTAATTTGAACTTGCTTCTTCTGGCGCAGCGAGATGAGCCTTCTGCACTTAAAATCCTGTCAAAACTTCCATTACTGCAAATGCAGCCTCCGTAATCCTTGAGCAGGAAAAAGGCAGAAAAGAGGCGCAGAGAAAACCGAGAACCTAAACATGACCCTAAATCACAGAGATGCTGAAACACATAGGATTTATATGATCACACTACCTCCATGTTTGACGATACATGGTAAGTAATTTGGGAGGATGAAATTATTAATCATGCGGCTCCTCTAGACTTTCCAAATGTTATCAGACCAAATGGAATAAATCCTGATAGTGATATGAGTCATTTTGTGAAGGGTTGTGATGCTTAAAAAATTTTGCTTGCAAGGCATGGTGACAAAAAACAACAATACAGTAACATTTTACATGCTCACATAAAAAAGACCGTTTCAGCCTGAAGCTCATCTGCAGTCCCAGATGAGCAAATTATGTTGATTCAATTTTAAATACATTATGTGAATTATGGCCAAATTTTAGTGATTCATTTTCATGACAAAAATCACTGAAGTAAAAAGCCACAGTGTTCATAAACTATGTGCAGTGACTGCCAGATACTCAATGTGCATTTCACAGACCACCAACAACTCCAGTAAATATAATTAATCATAAAAATGAATTAATCTAACGCTATCAAAACTTCAACCAAAGAACACAAATCAATGATTTCGAGGTGTGACTGACAGGTTGTTGGTTTGATTCCTTGTAGCAGCAGCCCTTTAAAGTACAACAGAACTAAACCCACTGTCACACCTGTACCAACCTGCTCTGAAAACTAATCCATAACACACAGACCCCAGCAGGTAGCTGCTCGGTACAAACGGACAGCTGATACACACAGAGACAAACACACAAGTGTTACCTTGGATGACAGTCTTCAGAATGGCATTGTCAGATGCTAACCACACCAGCGGGCCTTTACGAACCACTTTCCCCTGGAGAAATAAAAGAAAACACTGAAGTTAGAGACAGCATGAAAAGCATTTAGGTCTCAGTGAAGCTCTGCAGAAATCTCACTGAGGGCCTGTCAGCTGATCAAAGCCACGTCAGGAAAGTGAGCAGCGTTGATGAGCGCCTCTGGGAAATGAGCTGTGAGACAGAAGGTGGATTATTCTGCCGCTTTGGTTTTCATAAATATATTCCAGCAGCGTACTAATCAAGCACAAGAAAATAGCCTCACGTAAAGAAAAAAATAGAAACTAGTGAACAGGTGGTGGCAGGTGACAGATAAATGAAAAAGGAATAAAAGGGAAAACGACATGAATTCAGTGCTGCAAAATACATGAAATTCCTGAACTCTACAGAAAAGATGTGCACAAACATCTTATAGCTCATTTATTCCTTAAAGGGTCGACAAATTAGAACTGCTGTAAGGAAATTTAAATTCTGAATGTTTTTACATGTTTATTGACTCTGCACAAACCAGAGCATCTACAGGTATCAGACACTTTAGTTTAAGACTTTTTAAAAGAGCAGTGTGTAGGATTTAGTGGCATCTAGCAGGGTAGACTGCAAACAGCAGAAACGTCTCCCATGAGAGAAGCGTGAACTCCTGGTGAAATTCCTAGTGTTCATTGTTCCTGAGGTTTTTTCAATTCCCTGCAGAGGTCTGTTACTCTCAAAAACAAACAGACACGGTAATTAAAACCAGTAGAAATACTTAACAGAGCAATTTCACGTAAACAGTCAGTACGTTCACATGACATTAGAGAAAATCGATTAATTGTGTCAGTCAGACTAAAACCGGACTTTTAAAATACATGTAAAACATGTTAGTGTGACTGAAATCGTACTAAATTGAATTTCTCACAGTGGGACTAACACACCCAGATAATGTGACTCCTGCATGTATACAGTCAATCAGACCAAACTGGCCGAGGCGCTCTGAGCATGCTCCACAGTTTCCACCCCTGGACTTGGAAGTCCAATAGCATTAAATGTGTAAGAGAAGAAGAAGCCGGTAACAACATGGAGAAATCCACATCCAGAGCCGTGACTTTTTGGACGGACCAAATGTACAGAGCTGTAAAGTTGTCCACTATGGTACCAGTTAGCTGCTAGCTAACCGTAGCTAACTTGTTTGTCCATTGTTTGGTCTGTGACGTAATAGGT
>NC_065525.1:43714795-43723509 GCF_006386435.1 Epinephelus moara | reverse complement strand
GACTACTACAGTCATCAAAAAGTTACGTGTGGAACAACTTCGACAAAATAAACAAAAATGAGGTGCAGTGCAAACTCTGTGAGGCAAAGCTTGCGTATCACAAGTCTACAACAAGTATGCACAGTCATTTGAGAGCGAGGCACACAGGAGGCGGCGAGGGACCGTAACACCAGGGCCACACCGCCCGCGGAAGCGCTGTGAATAGCCTCGAAGCGCGGCCAGTTTCCTTTCGGCGCCCATGTTAACCGATTGTGTCATCCACACCAGCGGCACCGCGCCGCGCAGCGATCGTTTCGGTGTCTGGTCTATTTTCTGCGCGAGCCGCGAGCCGCGAGCAAGCCGGGTGACGGAGACAACAGCTGGGAGCAGAACTGCTTGTCAACTGGCATGGAGAAATGCCCGTCTGATGTGAACGGATGTGCTCCGGCTCGGGCGAGAATTTCGGTGCGCTGCGCATCGCAGCACTTCCGCGGGCGGTGTGGCCCTGGCGTAATGATGAATGGATCTCTGTGTGCGTGGCTCCAGGAGGTGGCGGGGGGGGGGGGGATTATTCGAAAAATTGTCGAATAGTTGGCATGCTTTTCGAATAGTGTTTTTGCTTGTGCTGCCCATCCCTACTCAGTAAGTGAGCTGTTGGCATTCTGATGTTATCAGGTCTTACATCTCAGCACCAGGTCAGGATTCAGAGGCAAAGAAACCCACAGTTTAAGTTCAGAGCTACAGTCTTTGTCTTCACTGTTGCTACGGTGAGGAGCAGCGAGTGACGCAATGAGGGCGATGTGAGCTCTTTTCTTTGTTCTAGATAAAACAGCAGCATTCTGAATGAGCTGTAATTGATCTGTAGACTCTCTGAGAAGACCTGTGAACACTGAATTGAAGTAATCAAACCTTCTTGTAATATAATCATGCAAAAACTCCTCTGCAGCTCTGTGAGAAAGACAAAGGTCTGCCCTTGGCAACATTATGTAAATGACAGAACACTGTTATAGTAACACTCAGTTACACCTGGAACACACTGCCCACGTGAGCAGCGCTGCTCTGTCTTGGCACATCTAGAAATTTGGAGTCTTGAATATTTTTTGTGTGACATGGTTTCAGCAAAAACAGATTGTGAAAGTGGTCTTTTGATTAGAGTTGTACCGATACCGATACCAGTATCAGAAATGCCTCCGATACTGCCTAAAATGCAGTATCAGGTATTGGCGAGTACAGCCTATGACCAATCCGATACCACGTAATGCCTCACGTCATTACGCATACGCACGCTACAGGCAAACAAAACGGAAACGGAGCGGAGTTTAAAAAGCATTCTACTGTAGCCTGTAAAATGTCTTTTTTACCAAATTGTGTGGCTGCACTTTAACCTGTGTCTTGATCTGTGTCAACACTGGATAATAAAAAAAAAAAGTTTTATGGCATTCATTCTACTATTATGTATTTATTTCTTAATATGTTACATAGAGTTTTAGGAGTTGAGACATACAACAATTCATATCCCATCCATTTTTTTTTTCTTTTAACGCGCTGGTATCGGATCAGATACCTAAGGTTCAGGGATCGGAATCGGTACCAGGGAGGACAAAGTGGTATCGGTAAATCTCTACTTTTGATAATCATATTGCGTTACAAAATAAAAGCCCTTTGACAAAGTTTCTGGAGGCAGAATCCCTTCATGTGTTAACACAAGGCTTTTTATGGCGAAATATTTGCAGGATCGTGTTGCTGACAATGTAGTGGCTTACACTGCTCCATAAATGAGTGGAGCACTAGCTTTTCATTGTGGAAATACAGTAGATAGTGCAGCAACCCAGCAGCAGCAACACTGTACGTGTGAACACCACACGCATGTGAGCTGTAGCAGTTCAGCAAGGTTGTTGTGATGCGCTGCTCATGCAGGCAATGTGTTCAGGGTGTTACAAGTAAAAGTTGGGCTTTTTTTTTTTTTTTTACTTTAAAAGAAGGATTGTGTAAGATTTAGTGGGGGTTTAGTGGCATCTGGCAGTGAAGACTGCAACCAGCTGAAACTTCTCCTGGTTAGAATTCCTTTAGTGTTCATTGTTCAGGAGGTTTTTACTGGGAACTGAATTAACTACAGAGGTTCACTCCACAACAAACAGACCAGGGGCCTCATTTATAAAACAATGCATAAGATCCATACTAAAAATGTACATGCAAAAATGGTGTGCACCAAAAAATATTTAACAATTTCTACAATCAGTCTTTTACCTCACCATCTGCACTGCCAATTTCTTGTCTCCAAAATGTTCGTAAACATGGCTCAAAGTTTCTCCCATCATGTCTGTTTTTTTCCATCACAACTTTTCGTCCCAGGCTGTATAGCACATCACAGACTGGCCGTATGCCTAGCAACAGCTAACGTGTGCTCACCTGTCATCTCTATTAACTTATTGTGTGAACAGACGAACCAGGTGATTGAAACCAGTAAAAACACTGAATAAAGCAGTTTCACATTTTTATTTTTTATTTTTTTAAATCTATGTTTTTCCCACGCTGCTCGTCGCGGAGTGGATACTAACTACAACGGCCGATTTGAAAACGCAAATGTCACCATCTATAGCCAGTGTTTGGTTTGTCCGTTCTGGGCTACTGTGGAAACATGGCAGTGTTACAAAACAATCTCCATAAACGAGGCTCCGCTCCCTTTGTAGATATAAACGTCTTATTCTAAGGTAACAAAAACACAATGATTCTTATTATCAGGTGATTACACACTAAAGAAAACATAATTATATTGTATTAAATTTCTGCCAATATGTCCCTTTAAATCCTGCACACTGAACCTTTAAATAGAAAAGTATTGGTATCAAAATATAAGTAAGTACCAAAAGTAAAAGTATTCATTATGCAGAATGGCCCATTTTAGAATAATATTTATTATATTATCACATTGTAATCTCCCCAAATTAAGTTTTATCCTAATCCACGATAATATAACATTTTTATTGTTTGTTTTGTATTATTAATCTGAATCTGCAAAGTAACTCCAGTCATCAAATGAATATAGTGGAATAAAAATATATGGCTTTTAACTGAAGCGGAGAAGAAGCATGACGTAGCAGAAAGTAAAGTACAAGCCTGTCAAAATTGTACTTAAGTGCAGTACTTGTGTAAATGTACTTGGTAACTTGCCACCACTCTGATCCTTGTGTAAAAAAGAAAATCCTCTCTGCTGTAAACAAACCTTGACTGTTTTGTTGGAGCAGTCGGTGCTGGTGGTGATGACCGAGATGGGAATCCTCGTCAGGTGTTTTGGTACCTGGGCACCTGGCCCCACCCCCTCCGACAGTACACAGACAGGCATGATGCCACCTGAGGGACATGAATCAAAAATTAGTTTCTGCATCGACAAACCAGGTGAGTTTGGGTCAGAGTTCAGTCTCTGCTTTAATTCTAGGTTTGTGAATAATGACGTCACTAAAGAATCATCTGGAAATATCCAGTTCATGTTTATCTGGTTTGGACAGAAGTAAACGTCAGTGTTTTCAGGCTTGAATCCTTCATCAGGACACACAGCTGCTGACAGACACGGATCCAACCTGTGGTCTCTGTTTTAAAGGTCTTTGGTTTCCAGTCTGACTGTCCTCCACCACAGACGACTCATTACTAGGATAAACCCTCTGACAGGAAACACCAGATCCATGTCGACAGCACGGCAGGAGGGTTAAAGTCTGTGAGGCGTTTCAGAGAGGAACCCAGAAAAGTGTTGGCTGTGTTCCCAGCAGGTAGCATGTTGCTTCCTGTCAGAGCTCGTTAGTTTGATTTCCGGCAGAATTGAGCGGCGAGTCCCTTGGTGGTACCTCGTCGACCGAGAACGGCAGAGCGGGAACAGCCTGCGAGGTACGAGAGCTGTTCACTCGGCCGTACAGTCTGCTGCTCAGTCAGGCAGAAAACCCAGCCAGGAAAAAAAATAAAATCAAATAAACCACTCTGATTTAGACCGGAGGGGAGGAGCCAGAGGCCTGAATTAGAGCACGATGAGTGATTCATTCATGAGTTTGTAGCTGCTCTGTGTGAAGGTACCGCAGACAATTTTGGATCTGACCTACAGCTGCTACAAGTCCCTCTGTCTCTCTGTCTGCCCCCAAAACATCACAAACTTCAGGTTCTAAGACTCTCCTGCACCTGCAGCTCACCTGGCAGCTCAGGAAGATTTAAACAGCTTATACGCCAAAACATGCCCCTGCCTTTCTGCCTCTTTTCATGTGTGACAGTGACACTGTGATATTGTTTTAAGTGAGTGCACTCAGGAGATATACAAAAACTGTTGTACCCAAAGCTGACATCAAATGTTTCACCACATTCATTGTTCAGTCAAAGTCTTAACATTTTAGACTGTATTTTACAATGACTTTTCAAGAACTTTCCAGGCCAAATGCCCTCACATTCAAGGACTCAATGCAGCATAGTCTAAGTTAGGAATCAAGGATAATTACTGTTCCAACACCAGGAAAATTTTTTAATGAGAACTAGCCGGCTGTACAGAAGCTCACAGACAGAAATTAACAAGTGCAAATTTGCAATAGCTGCAACCAGGCACACACATGCATCCACAACACTTGTCACTAGTCCAATGACGCCTCCTACAACAGCCAGTTTATAAGTTATAAGAGGGTATGTGGCAAAATTGTGTACATGTGTGTCTTTCTACGAAGTTTGATGAAGTTATGTGAATCTGTTTAGAGAGTATGCACTAGGCCACTCCCCCTGTGCCGCCCCTCCACTCCCTTTAAGCCGACCGGCATCAACACAAACACACACTTTAAAGACACACACTTGACCTCCATGCCAAATTTCACACTCCTATCGCAAAAACTGAGGCCAACAAGGAACTATTGCAACTGCACAATTTAAACTGCAGGCTGGCAGCTTGAATTTACATGAGCCAGGGTATATGCAGGAATCCTGAGGTTAATTTCAATACCTTTTTAAGACTTTTTTAAGACCTTCCAAAATAACCTTAAGACCTCATCGCCACTTCAAGCTGTCGTTAGCAGCAACGCATCTTTAACTTACTAAACAGTAGGAAATGAGAAGGAATAAAGCTTGAAAGAATAAATTAAACCAAAGGCAGGTTTATTAAAATACACCTTAGGTCATAACAAGTAACACAGCTCTACACCTTACATGTGGGATTTAGGGCTGACCCAAAAAATTCAAAGCTTCAAAGCTTCGTTTGATGGCATGGGATTCGATTGTGGAAAAAAAAAAAAAAAAAAAAATCAAATATTCGGCCTTTTATTTCTCCCGTTTTTTCGGGGGACCTTGAACGCAACACTAATCATGCTGTCCGTTTACGGTTGTTTTTTTTCCCTTTAGCCATATGTAAACTCAAAGAACGAGAAGCAATGTCTGTTAGGCATATAAGATTTCATGTTCCAGTTCCAGTTTGTGTTTTTAATTGATTGATTGTTTTTGGTTGGTTGACAAATAAAGGCCGGCCCCATTAGGCCGAGTAAAGAAGTCATCTGGTCTGATTGTTGCATGAATTGCCTAAAAAAGTTTCACAGTAAATCAGAGAACAGGGATATTATTATTGCCACGGGTTATTTGAAATGGACAAAGGTATTCTTTACTGGTGAGTTAAGGGAGAATAGCTATCATGTAATTAAAAAAGAAAACATCTCCGACAAGGAAATAGAAAGCCCGACGTGCAATGAATGGAGACCTATTATCCTGCTTGAACACAGACGACTAAATTCTTTCAACAATGTGACTCAAAATAATGATAAAATAGATTTTATTGATGTCAAATAATATGCTGATGGTGACATTTTCCACCGGTCCGCTGCGCTCTGAGTCTGGTGTCAGTGACACATGCTGCTCTGAGTCGCGCATCTGTATGCTTGCGCTGCAGTGCGCCAAGGGTTTTAATTTTTAGTGTTAAATCAAAAGTTAGACACTACTTATCAGTAACCAGAAGTGCTTTTTCGTTTGTGAATATTTTTATCTTAATTCTAGGATTGCAAGAAACTACCTTTTTGCCATAATTTGTAAGTTATTACCCTTTGTGGACTTTTTTTTAACCTAACTAACCCGTTAATTTCTTACAATGACAGGCACGTCCTCTAGCAATTAATAAGATCAACAGGATGATATGATGTGTTTTAAAGTTTACATTTTGCCTTTCCTCAGTGTGTTGCATCTGATATAAAGTGCTGCCAGTGAAGTTTTCTCATAAAAAAGACAAATTACCGATTCAGCAAGAGATTCAATAACCTCCGAGCTCGGGGAATCCAGGTATTTTGCCAAAGGGGAACCAGCCATCAGAACACAACCCTAATTAGATGCCAAGTTAGCACAGTGTAACATACAGCTGTAGTATCATAAAATCCTCCAGGAGACTCCTGTGTTTCTGTTGTTATTCAAAGAAATGTTTCAACTGTTGATTTACAGTGATAAAAGAAAAAACACTTGTGGAGCCAGTATCTCCTCCGACACAACAACCTGCTGACGACGTGACAAAAACCCACCTGTGTGATAAAGCCCTGACACCTGGCTCTGCAGGACCTCACCTACACATGCGGCGAGCTGACCTGCAGCCTCCTGCAGCTTGTTTTGTTAGTCAGCTTCAGTATATGGATGGCACAGACTGAGCCGTCCCTCCCACACAGCAGCAACATATCAGAGACCACCAGTCGGCTGTAAACAGTGGGCCGAACCCCGCGGTGAGAGAGCAGCTGATCCCTGCCAAATGTCAGCCGGGCCACCCCGAGCAGACGGCGGCCTTCCTGCTCCTCCGAGCGCCACTGAAACCCGCCGCTCAGCTGCTGCGGGACACTCATTAACTCAGAGGGTAACTCAAGTTCAACCCAACGACATCGTTCATGAGGAAGCTGAGAGGGACAGAGGACAGATCTCCAAACATGAGCTCAGTGCAGCAGACATGACTGCTGGGTTGGGAGGACACTCGATGGTCATACACACACTGAAATATCAAAGATCTGTTCCTCCAAGAAGACAGTGTGCCCTGCTGAAGTGCCACTGAGCAAGAAATAGAGTCCCTTCCAGCTCCATTAGTGTGAGTCGCATCTATTGATGGCTAAAAATGTCATTTATTCATACATCAATTTTACTTTAAAGAAAATACTGCACTATACAGCTGAAAATATGACCCACATAAATGACAATTGTGATCATTATCCTCTCTTCATATTAAGAGCATAAATCCAAATCATTCTCTTGTTGCAGCTGCTCCAGTGTGACCATTTGCTGCTTTTCTCTGTACATCACTGTACACTGAATATCACTGGGGTTTGGACCGACTGCAAAATGCATTAAACTTAGTGAGAGACTTAAAATCATAAACCAAGAAGAGAAGTGATGAAATGTGAGGTGGTGTATAAAGCAATTTGGACTTGACAACAGATGAGAAAATCGTGATGACGCTGAGGCTGTGTGCTGTCTTCGCAAAATGTAAATGCCATAAAGTTAAGTTACCACGGTAACAGAAAACTGCAGGCATCAAACAAAATGGAAAGAGACAGCTGGGCTAAAGGTGACTGTGACAAGTGCAGCGTTTAAGATTTTTCAACTCTTGGCAACCAAAAAAAATAATCAAAGGTGCAGAGCTCAGAACAGAAGAGAGGCTTAGGGCCTCACACACAAGTGGCATTAACAGCATAGTGTAAATACACGATGCTCCACTTCAGATCAGCTGCTGAGCCAAAACCTAGTGGTTAAATTCAGAATACAAGTCTGGACCAGTGTTTGGCTTCATATCAAACTGGTTTGAAAGATTGTACACCGGCCCAACACGACCTAAATTCATGAATACCCATTGTTGCTTTGTGTGATAAACATGCACCTGAAGCAACAACAACAATGGCGAATTACTGGCAATGTAAAGCAGCAACTCAACCTCATCATCCATCCACACATGTGAATCACATTTAGTTTTTGGTTTTGCCATCACACCTTTGGGAAAGGTGTTAAATAAATAAAGGTGAAGGTGTTACTACAGCTGAAGGAAGATAAGACCACTGCACATGCCCAGAATCCTCTTCTCTGATATTTGACATAATATTGATGTAGCCATCTACTGGCCCAGCCAGGGCTGAAAATTAACACTCGCCAAGCAGCAAATGCGGGTAGATTTTCCATTTGGTGACTAAATCTCGGAAGGCTATCCGCCACAATGGCGGGTAAATGTTTGTACCAAAATAGTCATGTAATAAATCATATATATAATAGCTATTTGACTATGTGGCTAAAGCAGACCGGCGCTCTGCTTGTTGTGTGTCGCGCTTAAATTGCTCCCCGCTGCATCAAGGAACCTGTAGGCCTACTCGGAGGACGCGTGCACATGTAGGCATATTGCGTGCCTAGATCCATGATCTGCTGTTAGTAGCAAGCAGGGTCCGACGTTAAGGTTTTTTCCTACTTGCCCTGCTGGGCAAGTACTTCTCAAATCTACTTGCCCCATCTAAATTCTTACTTGCCATGCCTAAGAGGTTCTTTTTCTGGCTGTGTGGTGCATATTTTCACTCATGACTTATATCTTACGTCAGCAAAGACGCTCAGCCAATGGAGGAAGCAGCACATAAAAAAGCAGCACACTGCAACTGGCCCCTCCGAGGACAGAAACAGGAGAGGAAATACACGATTACAGGCCTGGAGTTAAGATATTTTTAGGGCAAGGCCACTTTGGCCTTTGATAAATACAAATTTATTGGGGCATCACGGCCAAAATGTGG
>NC_065525.1:43698495-43714251 GCF_006386435.1 Epinephelus moara | reverse complement strand
TAAGGACTGAGAGGCTGTCCGGTATGTGTGTGTGTGTCCGAGTCGGTGCTGCTTGCCCGATCGGGCATGTCTGCGCAGGGTCTGCTGGCCCGCCAGCTATTTTTACTTGCCCCGGGCATTCGGGCAACCGTTAATGTCGGACCCTGGCAAGTAAGCTATCTCCACGGGCATCATGTGGCGACATTTACCAGGTGTAAGTAAACCAGCGACAAAATGAAAAAACACCAACGAGGATGAAGCTGAAGCTGTAAAAGAAAATTTTTGTGAGACATGGAGGTTCGGCGATAACGGCGTTTCAAGAGGCTGGCTACACCACGATGCTGAGGGTGCAGTAATGAGCTGTAATGTATGTCGGCAGTATGCTTAAGAAAAAAAACGTAACAACTCGTTTGTCATTGGTAACAAAACGATGAAGCTGGAGAACATCCGTGACCATGAACGCAGCAGGTGTCACATAGCCTGCTATAACTGTAAATTACTGTTATGTTTGAAGTACAATTATTTGAAGCACAAAGTGCAAATGGAATTTTGAGCTAAAAACTTGATAATATTTAATAATTTTGCTTCAAATTTCACTCTGGCCTCTCCTTTAAGCTTGTATTTAGTCTCTATAAACAGACTCTACATTCAGTGAATGTAGAGTCTGTAGGCAAACCCCGGAGATTTTGCCTCTGGAAGAAGAGCAGAAGAGCCCTGGTTTCCGGTTGTAGGCTGTTTGTAGTCCGTGTGATATTGACCAATCACGTTTGAGCCGGCTGCAGTTGTTGCCAGGTTACACGGTCCGTGCGGTGAACATAATTGGCGTCACTGCAAACTCTGAATCCATCGCAATGGTTCAGCATATTTGCGTCACTGCAAACTCTGAATCCATCGCAATGGTTCAGCATATTTACTTGTATATAAACAGAAGTTGGAAACGGAAATTCGCCTCCTCCGCCCAAATCAAACCGGAATGCCAAAAAATCGGGGGTCTGCCCCCAGAGGCTGTATCGCCGTCTGCCGGAAGTCAGACGCCGAATACAGCCGATGGGTTCCGAGAATGGCTTGTATTCAACATAATACTGTATTATCTCAATGAAAAGTACTGAAACAAATGTTTATGTGACAGAAAAAGGCAACTCGTTATTTTGGCTGGTGAAAAATATGCTTGGCCAGTGGATTTTTTCTTCTACCAGTCCCCTTGGCCGGTGAGCCAAAAAGTTAATTTTCAGCCCTGGGCCCAGCATGCTTGTTTGAAAAACTGGAATCAATACGTTGTAATGTGGGCAGAGATATTTTGTAAATCAAATATCATGTGGACAGAATTTCTTTTTTTTTTTTTTTTTAACGGAGGAGAAAAATATTTTCAAAACTATGTGTATACTTGCAGACGAGACCGGAGAGTTAAAGTGGCTATAACTGATATCTTTATAATAACAGTGTATTAATGACAACGTGACAATGAGCGGGGTCGTTGGTAGTAATGAACCTACAGAGAATCATCACCTGAATCTGCAGCTCCCTGTCATCAACCCAAACAGTACACTGTACACGACTCTCTCCCACCATCCACTGAAACTAAACTCTAAACTCACATATTTAATTGTTTTTTTACAATCTCCAATTTTCCGAAGCACTCTCATTAATTAGAGACAGAGGTGAACTCCAACACGCATACCTCAGTGTTGGCTGCAACCTGAAGGTTCATTTTCTACAACATAAAACCTCCAGCTGCCACAGGCGTATACGCTTCAGCAGTTCCACCAATTGTATAAATAAAAAATAAAACTCACACGGCTCAGCAGGTGATTTCAGGGGGTTTTATCAGGTCAGGAGCAGCTTGCGAGTGCAGAGCGGAGGGAGTGTGTCGAGGGAGAGCAGCTCTGCGGCGCTCAAAGAACCCCATTTATTAAAACCCATTTAAAACCACACTTCAGCACTGAGTCACAGGCTCTCTGTGGACGAGAGCAGAAAACAGACAGGCAGGCAGACCCTGGACACAGACACTCCTGTTTAAATTGTCTCACATCTCACATCCGCATTACACTTCCCACGGGAGAAAAAAGTAAAAGGTTAATTTTTTTTTAAAAGCCTCTTGTTTGCTGCTTCAGCCTGCAGCTCCACACACGACCCAAAGCACCGAGTACAAACATGTAACCTCACAGAATCACAGAATACAGTTCTCTAATCAATGCTTTTACATCAACAATGCATGATATGGCTATATATTAGGGGTGTAACGATCCATCGATCTGCATCTATACATCAATTCAATGATCAATGATCCACTAACATTGATGCAGAGTAAAATCTTCAATCCATTTCATCATCTTTAGGTTACACCTTTCTTTTGAAATTCTGTGTCACTGTCAAACGAGAGTATTCGAGTATTCGATTTGGACATCAGAGTAGTGTGACTCACTGGATATAGACTGTGACTGTAAACCTGCCATTGGCTGGCAGATTCATGCCGGCATCTCCCCCTCTTCCCATCTGCGTGTTACTGTTTTCAAATCCCCTTTGTGACAGGACACAACAACCTACATGCTGAAAATGAAAAGTTTTGACGAAGATTTGGATCATGCAGTCAGGCCTGCTTGGGTCTTACGGTGAATTGTTGTAAAGATCTGCAGCGGATAAAACAACTTGTGAACGCACCTCAGAAAAGCCCAGACTCCATCAAGCCTGATGTTGATCTGTTTTTTGACAAGGCCAGTCGGAGTTGATTTGCCACATCTTTTTACCCTGGCAGCAGCAAGCACCAGTGTGACTGACTTCACCAATATACCGATCCATTCTACTTCCCACAAGCTTCTGTGATATCGTCGTGATAACGTTTTGCAGGAGCCACAACAGTCAGCAAATCATCTGCGGTTTTAACGGGTCCACTGAGCTCCTCCAGAAGTATAGTCAAGCTCTACTGCAACAATTATCAAATTGTCTTTTTTATGACGAAAAGTTGAATCATACAGTGACATACGTCTGTTAGGCCTACTACTTTGTGGCGTTTTCTTTTGCAGGTAATTAGCCATTTTGATGGCAGTGCTCGCCTCCCTACACGCACATGTTCCACCAAAACAAGTTCCCTCCCCAACATTATTTTGCAAGGGCACCATTGCTGCATCCTGGGTCTCGTGCAGCCCAAGACAACTCTGATTGGTTCAAAGAAATACAAGCAAGCCAGAACATTCTTTATGATATTGTGCGCTATTAAACCGCTCTCTAGCGCTGACACAGTGCTGTGGTGACAAGTCTGGCAACATGAGACCACGTACAAGATAATCTTGGGAATAAACTTTTTGACTCACTGGTGAAGAAAGTGGAGAATTTAGCAGCTAAAGAGACCGATGCTTTTCTCAGGAGATGATTGAGACCAAATCAGAGCTAAAAGGAGAGTGACTACTGGGTCTGAATTCGTAGATGCAAAACAACTCCAATGTTCTGCTCTGTGTCTGCTGGATGTAAACAGAGGCAGCTGGTTGCTAACATGTTGTTTTTAAAAGGTGATAACATGTCTATGATGTCTTCACAGTTTGTTGTGGCCAATAATAGAAAATCATTATCATTAATACAGGTTTGCATTATGTTTTCCATGTTGGTGTGGTGTTCATTTCAATTAGCTTTCAGATTTCTTTGCAGACGAGCACATTACAGTTAGACCAGTATATCTGCTGCTTGATGCTAATGGAATATATTTATTCAAACAGCACATATGTAACAGGAAACTGAACCTACTGAACCTGACAGTGTTAGAGCCTCATTGAAGTGAATGTAGGTCAGAATGAACTGTTAAACTGAAGAATATTTTTTTCTATTCATGTTGTTTCATCCATTTCATCATCATCATCATCATCATCATCATCATCATCATCATCGTCATCATCAGAGGATTTATATATTCAGTGTTTCAGAAAACTGGAGGAGGTACAATGATGCACACTGTCTGTGCAGTGGAGATATGTTTTTATCCATGCATCGCCACAAATCATCTGTCTTATCTCCTCACCCTTGGGTTGAAAACACAGATCTAAAAAGGATATTTCCATGCAGGCTGGAGGAGTTTCCTCTGCAGTAGGAATCACAGTAATCCTCCCAGAGGGCAGCGAGAGATGAAAACAGAGCGAGAGTCAGCTGTTCATCACAGCCGCAGTATGAACAACGACATCATAATGAGGGAAGCAATTAGGGCTACAACGGTTTGTGTATTGGTACAGAATAGTCACAGACCTGTGTACACAGCCGTATGCAGAACACAGGGTATACAGACTGATGCATGCAATGAGAAACCAAAGTTTATATGCATGACCTCCGCCCAGAAACTTTTAGTTGTATGCAGTTAGCAACATGTGTTGAAGTTAGCACAACAAGCTGATTGGCGTGCGAGCACAAATGAAACAGCAGGGTTAAAAGACCTGCCTGCAGGTTCCCGATCCGCTCCAACAGCAATGGAGGAAGAGTTGTGTAAAATGCGAGTACTATGTGTCAGTGCTGCTCCACAGTTGTAGAATGTGTGAATGGAAACAAGTCCAACACGTACATGCTAATGCACATTTGATGACATCACCCAGATGTGCCCATCACCAGGACAAGGAAAAAGCAAACCAGAGTTTCCCCCACACATTCAGTTAGTTGTGGCAGCCCGCCACGAATAAAACATCTGCCACCACATTTGAATTTTCTATTTTTGGAGCTGGACCACTCATTAGCTGCACTGTTGGAATACTGTTTGGTTATTAATTGTTCCACACTCTTGGAGCAAAGAGCCCAGAGCGTAGTCTGAGCACAGACGGAGCAGCAGAGCGCCTGGCGCAGTGAAAGTGAAACTTATTAGTTCATTGCGCCGGGTCTAAAAGTTTGCTTTCACTCAAACAGCTGCTCCTCTCATCCACCGATCTGATCAGCTCTGATCATATTGACTGATCAATATCTTCCCTGCGACTTAAACCTCCACAAACTGTTGCTGATGAAAACAAAGAAGAATTCCACCTATGCTGCGTTCACGGTAGGGCTGTCAAAATTGCTCAAAAATGACGTTCGAATATTCCTTCTAAAAATAACTCATAGGTTCAAACCATTCAAATTTTTTTTTTTCCCCATTATGTCCACAAGAGGGCAAACTAACATACTTGTATATGTATTAATATAAGGGAACATAACTACTTGTAGGTATTTTTATTTCAACATAAACGTCTTTGAAAACATTTACATACCTACACATTAAAACACATAAAACAATTATCCATAACATTACGATAGAGACGACCGCGGACCTCTCGCTCGCCCCCCCTCTCTGACCCATCAGGCCACACTGCTCGCGGAAGCGCTGCGAATAGCCTTGAAGCGAAGCCAGTTTCCTTTCGGCGCCCATGTTAACCGATTGCTGTGCAAGCCGCAAGCGAATGTGTCAAGCCGGGTGACGGAGACAACAGCTGGGAGCAGAACCGCTTGTCAACCAGTGTGGAGAAATGCTCCGTCTCGCGCGAGAATTTCGGTGCGCTGCGATTCGCAGCACTTCCGCGGGTGGTGTGGCCTATGCAGTGCGTTCAGTGCAGCAGCCCAGGCCAACACCCACTCGCAAAGAGGACAGCTGTGGTGGTGTTTTGGGTTTTTTTTCTCCATAATCGAATATCAACTTTCACATTCGAAGGTCCATTTTTTTCCCAAATTCGAATTTAAATTCGAATTTAGAATATTCGTTGACAGCCCTAGTTCACGGACACACAAAAACCTCTGAATTAGGGACACACCCTCAATTTCATATATAACAGGAGATGGTTTTCAGTTTTTTGCCAGTTGTGACATGTCACCTTGTGAGAAAGTGTTTTCAGTGTACAAACAGTATTTGTACATAATGTTTTTACCAAAGTTTTTTACCAGTTGCAAAATGCTACTTCAGCAAAGGCTTCTGTCTCTCTGACACCTGTATTACAGTCTGTCCAAAACAAGATTGAAACAGTATGAGATTTTTACGTTACAATAATTGCCTCAGAAAATGTTGTGGTTTCACGGTATCATAGTATGAAAGAATTTATCTCTATTAATCAGCATGAACCATAAAGGAATAAAAACTATTATAATAACTATGTTATTGTTGGTTGAACAAACATTTCACGACTATAATGAAACTTTTTGTTGGAAGTTTGTGTAAAAAGGGGCGATTCAACGTCCAGCTGCATTTTTGTTTTTAATATTGTAGATAAGCAAATGTGCACTGTCTGATAACTGTCAACTTATATATCATGGCATACCGTGAAACAGGTCTATTGCTGCAACCCTAGTCCAATTAAATAAAATAAAAAAAAGAAAGTTCTTTTTCCCCTGTATCCAACTCTCACCAAACCATGACTCTGAAACCAGAGTATGAACTGAACTGTGACTTCTGTGTACTTTTGCATCTCTAGCTGCAACTATTATTTACATTTCTGATTAATTCATTGATTAATCAATCAATCATTTCATCTATGAAACTACGCCAATATGTTGCCAGTTTTTAGAGGCTGGCATGAGCCCATTAGGTCACAATACAAGCCCCCCCTGCCACAATGGCAGTCGGCCTACTGATTTTAAAATAAGTCTGGCTGGTAAATATGTAACTCTGAAGTTAGCTTAATAATAATCACCAACTAGTTTAGTCTCGTTTTTGAAGAGCTCTGAAGTATTTGTGTGCTCCCTGACTTTGTGACATGCTGCATAACGCATCTCACCTGCTGATCCATTTTCTTACAGTGTCCAGACAATAACACCCTCCTTAAATACGTGGCCTTTACTGTGTGATGTCACACCTCTGCTCCTTTTCCCTGAAGGTTAATGTCATATCTCATATGTCATATTAATTTTTGCACTTTCTAAAAAGGTGTTTTATTCACCAAATTAGATCAATTTTTGTGGACCTGTGATGCTTGCTCATACACAATGGCTGAGTATCCTTCCATCCTTCTTTGCTCTGTAAGGAGCCTATCCCAGCTGACACTGGATGAGAGGCGGGTTACAACCTGGACAGGTAACCAGACCATAACAAGGCTGACACATCATTCATGCTCACATTCACTTCTACAGGCAATTTTTTTTTAAGTTACCATTATCATTCACCTGGAGAAAACTCACGCTAACACAGGGATAACATGCAAACCTTACACAGGACACTTTAACTGGAAAAGAGCACTATAGCTGTGTGTGTGTGTGTGTGTGTGTGTGTGTGTGTGTGTGTGTGTGTGTGTGTGTGTGTGTGTTGTAGCTGACTTTTCAAAACTTTTCAGGACACAGTTTAAAAACCTTAATGATGTACATTTCTGTGCTTGTCGAAGCAGATTTTTTCTTTTTGATAAGCTTCTCGAAAAAATTGCGACACAGCAGAGTTGCTGACTGCAGGCCCCACAGTGACCGGTTTTAATGGATTAATGGAGATGGTTAGAGGTTTTAATGAGCTCCTATGGAGGTATCACCTCACTGGAAACAAATGATTTCTACTAAAATGAAATCTCACTTTTTGGCTGAGAACCACTCAGAGGGCCGGAGCTGTCAGATACAGGACGACAGACTTAGCAGGTCTGTAATTACTGTATTAGAGAAGATGACAACTTAATAATATCATTTCAACGCACAAAGGTATTTTGTAGAAAAACATACCTTACAGCAATTTAAGATATGATGAAAGTGCTGCGGTGGTATTAGAGATATTAAAATGACACATCATAATTAATTGTCAAACTTCACCTGAATACAATCCCTTAATTCTTAAATAAAAGAGTGTATTTAAAAAACAAGAGGTATAGACAGGTTGGGTAAAAATCATGGAGGAGGAGGAGGTGGAGTTACCTGCACCATCATGTCTCACTGGATAAATTCAAAATAATGAACATTTCCACTGCACTAATTCCATCAACAGTCGTGTCATAATATTCTCCACTTTGCTGAAAATGATTTCTCTATGTAACACTAACGACGCTCTCATTTGCTTATTAATCTCAACTGCTTCTTCTTTGCTGTATCTGAACAGAGTTATATCACTGTCAACGAAACTAAACACTTTCCTGCAGATTCAGGCAGATTTGTCTCTAGGGATGCACGATAAATATTGGGCCAATGAATTATCAGCCGATAATGGGACATTTTCATAATTATGCATTATTCTGGTAATCACAATTATAGCCGATAAATAGTGCCGATAAAACAAAGCCAGACTGCTTTCATTGACTTAACAAAGGCAGCATCTACACACCTGACACAGTGGGTGGCGGTACATGTACCTTTAAACTTGGTTTGCGTGCCGCCAATAAACAGAGAAGAAGAACAACAGCTGCAGCACGCCGTCAGGAGGGCAACCCATGTTGCGGTGTGGACGTCCTTCACAGTTCCAGAGGAAGAAAACAGGATTGCCCCGAGGGTCTGATCTCCAACGACCAACAGGTTAGACACAATGCTGGTGTTAGCATGAGCTAATTAGCAGCAGTGGCTAACATCTGATGGCTCAATTCTGTTGTTAAACGTATTAAATAACCACTAGCCATGGGCAACCCAGTGTGGAGCACGTTTATCTCTCTGGCCGTGTGCATTGAGGGTAGATCATTTGACAATACCCCAGAAAATCTCCCTGTTTTTCACATCCTAATGTTGGCAGGTATGAAGAGTCAGAATTGTGTTTGTTTCTGTTGTGGTAGCAATAGTGATGTTGGTTTGATTTGGTTCGGTCAGAACTATGGAATATCAAATCTCCATATATCCTCACTACATGTTGGCCTTTCCTACTCTCGGTATACATAAACTACAGGTACTAAACACTTTTTATTAAAAACGAAAATGTGAAATTACCAGTTATCGGTATCAGTTGAAAAAATCCCTATCGGTGCATCCCTATTTGTTTCACATTAAAAGCCCCCCAGAAGGAGGACAGAGTGTCCTTTGAGGTGCTGGCAGGCTTTTATTGTGAAATCTACAGAAAACGTGATAAAGTATTGCGCAATTTCATCCATATCTACATGAGAAATACATGTGCAAATAATGTTTTATGGTTATCAAATGACGACTAACATTGTCTACTCTGCTGATACCAGGACAATTAGATGCAACTGAGATAGAGGTGCAGAAACAAGAAAGCCATGCGGCATGTGTTGCTCTGACGGTTCACACACACACACACACACACACACACACACACACAGAAATCTCACAGCCATAATTTGTATATGTTTGAGCCAGATCCGAACTGAAAACACTACAGAGCAGTTTTACAGGCCAGAAGAAGAAACAAAAAGTTTGTTTGTGCTGAACGTTTAGCAACAATAGGCTTCACCTGAGGAGTGTGATTCAACAACCCAAAGAAAAAAACAAGCTCTTTATTTCATTGATTTGTACTTTATTCTGCTCGAAGTCACGCTGCACACGAATATGTTTTTATCCTTTTTCTTCTTGGAATAAAACTTTAACTGTCAAAAATCAACCTCATGTACCTGCCTCACCTGTGATCACCTCTCAGTTATTCAACACCTCATGCCAACATGTCAGCACTGTAATTAAGACTGGAGCAGACAGAGGACAAAATATTCAAGTAGTCAGTAGACATTTTCACTCGCCAGCCAAAAACCAAATGGTCATCTACTTAGTGGCTGCACCATTTGGTCAGGGGAAAAAAAAGAAGTAAAATTTGCACCCAAAACAGGGAATTAGAAATATATAAGGATATACATATATACATAAGGATGCTCGAATTTATCGGCTCAACATCAGTACTGGCTGATATTCGACTGGTTGACTACCATCAGCCTATCTGCAATTAACATGACATTCACTTATGGATGGATAGCAGATGTTTTTCTGTTGTGCAACATCAATTTTGCTCAGACTAAAAGCAGGGCTCGAGATAAACAGTGTGCCGTCATCCCCGGAACAAAAATAAACGTGTCTGGGATGAGCAGAGATCTTCACCTGCATGCCATCGGGATGAAAGAACACAGTAAATTCACTATCCCTGTGTTGGTATGCACCCTGTTGTTTCTTCTCATGATGCTACATTGTAAACAGCTTATCGATGTTATAATCCGCAGGAGGAGAGCTAGCTACCGTTAGCTGTTAGCCAGTGGCCAGAACTAACTGCTGACAGAGGTTGCATTGAGAAATATTATGATGTATTGGCTCAGAATTTCCCAATCAGCACATCGTTAATATTATAATAAATGCCATATATCTTACATAATTTAGTTCAAATAAAGGTCTGTTTCTTGCAGCTGGGGTAGATAAAGCCACCCTGAGAATTTAAGGTAAATGGTTTGTTTTTATGGAGCAGTGTGTAAGATTTAGGGGGATTTAGTGGCATCTAGCAGTGAGGATTGCAGACTGCTATCAGCTGAAACTTCTCCTGGTTAGAATCCCTTCAGTGTTCATTGTTCAGGAGGTCTTTACCAGGAGCCAAATTATCTGCAGAGGTCTCTTCCTGTCCAAAACAAACAGACCAGGTTTTTGAAGCCAGGTAAAAAAAAATCTGTCTTTCCTCTCATTGTGGAGCGGTTGTGAATTACGGTGGCTGACACAAAAATGTGAATGTCCCTATTTAGAGCCAGTGTTTGGTTTGTCTATTCTAGGCTAGTGTAGAAACATGGCAGTGCAACATGGCAGTCTCCATAATTGCTGCCCCGCTCCTTATGTAGATGTAAACGTCTCATTCTAAGGTAACAAAAACACAATGATTCTTATTTTCAGGTGATTATACACTAAAGAAAACATACTTATTATATTTAATCTCTACCAATATATCCCCCTAAATCCTACACACTGGACCTTTAATGTGGGACGGTGTCCTACGGGAACATTTTGATGTTAGAGCCAAATCTTGTTGCTGTATTGTTACAAATTGTTTGTTTAGCAGCTGGTGGCCAACAGTGAGTGAAAACTGATCTCCAGTGTAAGCTGCCATGTTTTGTTCTGCAAATGCCTCTGTGTCAGAAATCAAGTGAGACAGCAGAAGAAGATGTGAATTAATCCATCCAAAATGTCAGCCAATCAGAATGGAGGGAGGCGGAGGGGGAAGACAAACATGTCAGACAAGAGAGTGACGGCTGTGATGAGACGCTGCCTCTCTCACTAACAGCCACTGTGTGTCAGGATCACAAACTGTACTTTCTGTTTGTTCAGGCGACGCCGCAGCGCTTGCCAAACCTTATTTCCTCCCCATTTGCATAATCTTTGTCTTTCCCTCTTTTTGTGGGGATGAGAGCGTGAGAGGCTCAACAGAAGCAGAAAGAAAACCAACTCCAAGAATAGATCTGGAGAGAGGATTGTCCCAGTGTCAGTATCCACACTGTAGTGTACTGTGTTTCCGACATGCTGCTGCTCTGCTGCTCTCCATCGACCTCACAGGACCAACACTACAACACCTACTCCACACCCACTTACTGCTCTGTTCACCTGTCCTGTTGCATCCACATTTTGGATATTACTATAGTTCTTTTAAGGACGGACAGTTTTAGAAGACCAACACATGATCAGAGGCCCCAAAAGTCAAACTATGACGCTCTGGGTACTCCTCCTGCATTGGTTTTGGACACTTAGGAATAGCATGTCAATTTATGCTTGTCACATGCATTGTGTCTTTTCAAAATAAACTGCCATATTCACAGGAAATGCAGTTTTTTCTCATTAAATGCATACAGTCTCCTTTCAAAATAAACTTGTGTAAATGTAGGTAAAAAAAACAATTTTTTAGGTTTACTTCCTCAGGTTAAGGCAACAAAAGCACAGGGTTAGAAAAAAAGATTTGGCTTGAAATAAGTATGTTTGTTACTACTGTAATGTAAAGCTGCGTGACGTGAAATATGCCACAACTGTGACAGGCTATGCAGGGCTGCACAATTAATCAAATCTTAATCATGATTACGATTTTGGCTTCTTGCAATTAAATGAACATGATCAGCTGCGATACTGATGTTTAAATGCAAGCCTCGCTCATAGAAAAATCTGCTTCACATCAAATCAAGCGCTCCCTAAAAGCAGCCTCCACTTTGGGGGAGCTGTTCACAACTCGTGCAGCAGCCTGTGAAAAACTTTGCTGAAAGCTGCGATTGCAGACCGGCAAAACAAAAATTATCCGTTCATTATCCAGTGTTTGGAAGAATTTGGATTTAAAAGAGATCACATCATATGTAAAGAGTGCATGCCATTTGTTTCTGTGACACAGCAACAAAAATAACTTATTAAACCATCTAACGCTGCAAACTGTAGTACAATGAACAAACGAAGAGAAGAAGAAGAACCTCACTAATGTTGCCTCACTGAATCACCGTCCTTATCCAGCATCAACTTAGACATCCACAACAGCAATGCTGCATCACAGGAGATGCACTGAATTAAGGTGAAGAAGAACCTTTTTTTATTTTCAGTCTTATTTTGATGCTTACTTTGATTTTTTTTAATTAGCAGGAATGTGGCACAACGTGAAAGTAAAAGCAGTGCTTTGCTGATTTAATTTTGGCAGAGATGTTTTGGCATGATTTAATTTATATTTTGCTTCTACAAGATGTGCTGTAATCAGGTGAAGAAGAGCCTTATTTAAGATTTGTATATTAGCAGAGCTGTAGCACAACATGAAAGTGAAAGCAGGGCCCTGTTTATCTGAGTGTGAAAGTGCAATAAAAAAAGTGATAGATAATCATGATCTCAGTATTAAAATAAACTTGATTACCCTTTTGGCCATGATCGTGCAGCTCTAATGCATACTAGCACACTAGGTTGTTAGTAGAGTAACTTCATAAATTTTTGGTTTCAAAAGGGAAACAAACAGCTGTTCCCAGGTGAAAGTCCAGAGTTTAATTGACCCATCCATTTCCCCTCCCACGCACCCTATGTGGTCAAAAAATGCCGCCACCGTATGTGTCTTATACCGCTGCAACAGGATGCCTCTGTGCGTCCATATCTGATGACGAGGGCCACTGACCAAGCCTCAGTATTTGTCGAGTAGGTCGTGAGACTGGACTGGGAAAATATGTCATTTCAATTTTTCCTGCCTAGTAACTGCCACCGTGATTTTGTGATTACTTTCTATCAATTTAACTCCAGGCACATATTGTAGTCTGTTGTATTAAACTAGATGCGTCCGTACCAAGCATAATTAACTTATCCTATTTCTACATGATAATAATTATAATCTGATAAAATGATGCTGGTTTCCTTCCAGGGTTCTTTTCTTCCTATCAAGTCAGCCAGACAAGTTTTCATTACTGAAAAAAATCTCAGCTTGATTTTATCTAGATAAAAACTCAAACTTCTTTTATTCTTTTCTGAGGAGCGCACAGTGTATTCTGAATCTTTTCAAGCATCAAATTGATACAGAGTTGTAAGTCTTACTTAAAGAAACCACCTCTGGGGCAAAGAGTATAAATACAGAAATGCAGACATGCTGAGAGTAACAAAATACAATATTGTTTCATCTTGTATTTTGACTAGGTCTCAAGTATTAATTATCCAAAAACATTAATATGCTACAGCTGAGTAAATTTACAAGTGACAGATGTTTTACAGCGAGAGAAACCACCAACACAGACATTATTAATGCAATGTGAGATGCACTTTCAGAATTTTAAGTTAAAAACTGTTTATCATTTGGCCCTAATTTCTACCCATGAGACATATCGCCTTCAACATGTTACCATACACCAATCAGCCACAATATTAAAACCACAGACAGGTGACGTGAGTAACATTGATCGTCTTGCTCGTTGAAATGTTCTGCTGGGAAGCCTTTGGTCCTGGCATTCATGTGGATGCCTCTTGACACGCAGCACCCACCCAAACACCACAGCAGACCAATTACCCCTCCCTCATGGCAACAGGATCTCTGGGGTACCGGCACATGCCACAGATGCTCGATCAGATTTGGATCTGGGGAATATGGAGGCTGGATTGACGCCGTGAGCCCTTTGTCACGTACCTCGGGTCATTCCTGAGCAGTTTATGTGGCATGGTGCACTATCCTGCTTGGGGGGCCACTACCATCAGGGAGTGCCATTGCCATGAGTGGGTGTACTTGGTCTGCAACAGTGCTTGGGTGGGTGGAGCGTGTCAAATGGCATCCACGTAAATGCCAGGACCAAAGGTTTCCCAGCAGAACTTTGCATTGTAAGAAGACAGTCGCTGTTATTCACTTCACCTGCCAGTGGTTTTAATGTTTTGGCCTATTGGTGTATTTCATACAGTTTGTCGGACTGAGTTTTGGGCAGAACTGACACAGAACAGGCATCGCAGCCTCCTGCCAGAGGGATTCAGCCTCCTCTTTCAGCCTCTTCAACAGAAAACTTTTCATGTGAAAAGGGGTGAAAAAAGTGGCAGGTGGTCTCTGTAATGCAGCAGTCAGCGAGGCAAAGAGGAGAAATAACCGGGATGCCACGGCCAGATGAAAGTCCAATGTCCTCACTCTCTCATAGAGCTGTCCAGCAGGAGGTCGCTGGGGTCGAGCATTGAGTGATCTATCCCACAGCGAGCGGCCGCTGATTTAAAAGCAGGAGGGAGTGCTCGACTTTTAACTCTCAGGGGCGGGTGGAGACAGGATGAGTAAGCTCCTCGGAGCTCATAAATATTCGTCTGCAGCTCCACACAGGAGAATAAGCGGGGAGGAAAATCCAGGACCTGAATGATCAGTGTCCAGACTAGAACGGCATATTTCTCTCCCAAAAATTAAGTTTTACCAAAACAGCCTCTGGAGTGCATTCATCTTAAAACAGACACTTGGTGTTTCAGTGTGTGAGGGGCGGTGAAGCTGCCCAGTGAGGGTCCGAGGCTGTGTGGCATAAAAGTGAGGAACACAGCCTTTGGTTGCCTCTAACGTTCTCTGTGATCACTCATTTTAACTGCAATTACATTAAGACATACTTTATGAATCCCGTGTGGGGAAATTTAATTTCTTTACTCACACAGACAGACCCGTAATACACACATGCACAAACCATACTGTATGGAGAGATGTCAGGGAGAGAGCTGCCTCATATATGGTGAAGCCTCAAGCAGCCGGGGATTTGGGGCTGGTAGTGGTCAGGATGCAAATTGGCACCTCTCTAGCCAGCAATCCACACTCTGTACTTAGTCCTGAATTCGGCTGTGTCAGAATTAAGTTTAGGTGACTACAGAGAGCTGGAGGTGACTGAACTGAGGTGTAATGGGCTGTCACTGGTGGCAGTCAAGTACAGTTAGGACAACTTAATGTCTTTCTTTTTACGTGTCACACATTTGAAATGTCGATATAACCGAGCATACAACACAGCTGCTGTCATAAACCTGTATTTATGCAGATTTAGACAGACGACGTCACAATATAAAACAATGATATACTATATGAAATATGAAAACTTCAGCCTGTCTGTTTTCAAGATTCACTTAACAGGAAATGTACAGTTTACATACATCTCTTTCCAAATAAGCGCACTATGCCGGTACAACACTGAATTGACTTTTGTTTTCTTCAACAACAAACGCACAAGGTTATGGTTAGCAAACATACGACTGTGGTTGGGTTTAGAAAAAAATAACACTTTGGCTTTACATTTATACGCGAAGCAAACACCAGCCTACCGGGTGAAAGTCAGTGATTGTTGGACACATCCACCACCACTCGGACTTTTTGCCTCCTTTTTTTTTTACATCCACCACCACTCGGACTTTTTGCCTCCTTTTTTTTTTTAAAGATAATTTTTTCGGGCTATTTTTGCCTTTATTGTACAGGACAGAGTGAAATGGGGTGAGAGAGAGAGAGAGAGAGAGAGAGAGAGAGAGAGAGAGAGAGAGAGAGAGGGAGAGAGA